>NC_062547.1:95534480-95836577 GCF_016906955.1 Phacochoerus africanus
AATTTGTTGTTAAAATTCCTGCTTTGGGAGTTCCCATCATGGAGCAGTGGAAACAAATCCGACTAGGAACAATGAGGTTGCAGGTTCAATCCCTGGCCTCACTCAGTGGGTTAAGGATCTGGCGCTGCTGTGAGCTGTGGTATAGGTCGCAGATTTGGCTTGGATCTGGTGTTGCTGTGGCTGTGGTGTAGGCCAACAGCTGTAGCTTGGATAAGATGCCTATCCTGGGAACCTCCATATGCTGTAGGTGTGGCCCTAAAAAGCCAAAAAAAAACAAAAAACAAAAAACCTGCTTTTAAATGCTTGCAACAAACCTATAAAATTAGGACATATAGAAAGAAAGAAAGAGAGGGAGGAAGGAACCATATATCCCATGGTAAAATTTTATTCTCATCTAATAAAACTTGCCATAGTAACCTATTTTTAAAAACTCAATTTCGGGAGTTCACATTGTGGCTCAGAGGTTAACCAATCCGACTAGTAACCATGAGGTTGCAGGTTCAATCCTTGGCCTTGCTCAGTGGGTTAAGGATCCCACGCTGCCGTAAACTGTGGTGTAGGTCGAAGATGCAGCTCAGATCCCACGTTGCTGTGGCTGTGGTGTAGGCCGGGGCAACAGCTCCGATTCGACCCCTAGCCTGGGAACTTCCATATGCCACAGCTGCAGCCCTAAAAAAAGACAAAAAATAAAAATAAAAAAATAAAAAGCAAGACATATAATAATATTTGGTACAGTTCAAATTGTATTAAAGAAAAAAAATTTCTCTCCATACTGTGTAGCTCAATTAAAAATATATTTTCTATTTTAACAGCGATGATAATATCCAAAATTCCATAACATTCCATAATTTATGATGTGTTTTTCTATTTATTATTGCCTTTAATCTGTATCATGAATATGTGTTTGACCAGGCATACTGTAAACATAAATGTTGTCATTTGTATTCATGGCAAGGTGAAAATGAATGGTGCATTTCAAAGCATAATTTAAATCATCCTTTATGTGTATGATATGGAAGAAAAGGACTTGACCAGGTGCAGACAGTACTGTTCAATAGAAATTGAGTATTTAACATGGCCACAGTGAATTAGGCCGAGGCTACAGAATGACTTAAACATGATCCTTGCCCTTTGGGAGGACCTAGTCCATCTGGAAACACACACATACACACAACTGTAAACAAAATCCACATAGTACACATTCATGAGGTGACTCAACAATATCCATTCTTCTATTGGATTGTGTCTTCTCCTTACTGATTTATAGAAAATCTTTATTTGGGGACTGAGACTTTTGTCAACTGAATGTGGCAAATATCTTTTCATACTATGCAGTTTATCTGCTCACTTTCTTCAGTAGTGTCTTCTGATGGTTACAGTTTCTTAGTTTTAATGTAGTCTTATTGAGAAATCTTTCCTTATAGAATGATCATGAAGATCTTTTATGTTACCATCTAGAAAATTTATTATTTTAGTATTTATATTTATCTATACAATCCAACTAGGCTTAATTATGGCATAAGACGGATCAAGTTTCATTTTTTCCCACATGAATGTCCACTTGACCTGGTACCATCTATTGAAAAGACCATCTTGGAGTTCCCATCGTGGCGCAGTGGTTAACGAATCCGACTAGGAACCATGAGGTTGCGGGTTCAATCCCTGACCTTGCTCAGTGGGTTAACGATCCGGTGTTGCCGTGAGCTGTGGTGTAGGTCGCAGAAGTGGCTCAGATCCCGAGTTGTTGTGGCTGTGGTGTAGGCTGGCAGCTACAGCTCCTATTTGACCCCTAGCCTGGGAACCTCCATATGCCGCCGGAGCGGCACAAGAAATGGCAAAAAGACAGAAAAAAAAAAGGAAAAAAAAAAGACCATCTTTTCGCTTTTCTTCTATACTGCAACTTTTATCACAAATCAGAACTTCATGTTTGTGTGTGTCTAATTCTAAATTCTCTGTTCTTTTCCATTGTTCTAACACAAGTTATTTTGGCTTTTAACTCAGATACTCAGTAAAACAAGTGGCCCATATTTTTTTTCTACTTTAAGACTATTTTTGAGTATTTCCATGTAAGTTTTAGAGTCAGCTTGTAAAATTTAACAACAATAACAAAAAACTCATTCAGATCGTGGTTGTGATTTAAATCTATAAACAAATTAGGGGAGAACTGAAATCTGTACAATATTATGTCCTCCAATTAATGAACCTGGTACACACACGCATTGACTTATGTCTTTAATTTCTATCTATACTGTTTTACAGATTTGTTTAGATGCTTTACATAGCTTTCATTAAGTATACGTTCAAGGATTTTATTTTTTAAATGCTACCAAAAATAAATTACTTTATCCTGTTATATAGAAATATATATAAATTTGTATGTAGACTATTTTGGATTTTCAATATATGCAATCACATTGTATAAGAATAACAACATTTCTATTTCTTTCTTCTGAATTCTTTCAGCTTTTAATTTTTCTCTCCTACAAAGCCATGTTGAATAGAAGTAAGGTTTTCCTGTCTCATTTGAAGCTCAGAGGAACGCTTTCAACAGTTCTCCTTTAAGTATGATGCTTGCAAGTGGCTTTTTGCATATGTCCACAGCCAGATTGAAAAAGTTTTCCTCTATTCCTAGTTTGCTAAAGTTTTTTTTTTTTACTATGAAGAGATGTTTAATTTTATCAAATTAGTTTTCTGTACATATTTTCTCTTTTATTTTCTCAATGTGGTAAATCACAGTAATTGACTTGGAAATGTTAAACCAAACTTGCATTTCTGGATTAAAATCTATTAGATCATGACATAGTATCTTTTCATATATTACCGAATTTAGTTCACTAACATTGTTTTAGGGTTTGGGTATCTATGTTCATGGATGAGAGTAGCAAAATATTTGACTAATACTGACCACCTCAGATTGTGGTGTTAAGGTTATACTGGCTTCATAAACATATCGAAATGCAGCTAGTCTTTTTATTGTCTAGAAGACTCTGTGTAAGATTAGCGTTATTTCTTATTTTTTATTTGGTAGGATTTGCCAATTTCATTTGAATATGAAGTTCCCCTTTTGAGTGAAGATTTAAAATTAAATCTAAAAATTATAGAATGGGATAAAAAATTAAAGAATGAGAAGAAGGAGCATCAGGACTGAAAGAAATTCTTTCCTTTTATTGAAAGACACCTGGGTGGAAAGAAGGATGACCCAGTCAAGGTAACTTCTCAAGACAAAACTCAGTCCTGCTGCATGCTGTGGGTGTGCAGTATACCCTTCCTAAGAGCCATCCCCATGGCAAGGAGAAATTTACCATCTTCATAATTATTTTTCCTTGATTGTATTAACAATTACATTTTGCTACTATGATTGCCCCTACTCTCCTCGGCTTAATTATAAACATCTCCAAGTCATGTTTTCTTTTCTAGTGTTCCCTTATAGTCACCCCTCAGTGTCAACATAACCAGCTGACTGAATGGGCAAGGAATTAGAGAAAAATTTAATATCCAGAATGCTATTTCCACAATATCCATGTATTCATTAGAGAAAAAAAAGAATGATAGGAGCAAAAATTGGAACGCTATGCTAAGTGAAATAAGTGAGTCAGGGAAAAACAAATACTGTATGATCTTACTTATATGTAGAATCTAAAATACCAAATTCATAGAAATAGAGTAGATTGGTGGTTACCAGGAGAGGGTCGAGGGTTGAGAATGGGTGAAGATAGTCAACGTACACACTTCTAATTGTAAGACGATACATCCTGAGGATGTAATATACAACATGGTGACTATAGATAGTGAACAATACTGAATTGTATATTTGAAAGGTTCTAAGAGAGTAGATGAAAGCTTTCATCACACACACATAAAATAAATTGCAACCACTTAAGGCGATGGATGGGTTAACTCATGCCATTGTGGTAACCATTTCACAACGTATACACATATGAAATCATTATGTTGTACACCCTAAACTTACACAAAATTATATGTCAATTATAGTTATCTCAATAAATCTGGAAAAATGTGCAAAAATTATTTTAATGTGTCTAATAATTAGCAGAAGAAGTGAAACTGCTCGGTTTTGAACAATGAGAATAGTCCAAGTCTTTTCCAATGTCACACTCACATTCACCCACATTTGGCCTCTCAAAGGAAGAACCAAGAGATAAATAAGATGCTTGAGTTGACAGTTTGATATGGGAAACACTTAATCTTTTGATGGTTTACCTCGGTCAGAATTCAGTGGTTATTTCCCATCGTAGTCTAATAACACGAAAGGTAAGCAATCATGTCACTGGTGTCACGCCCTTAGAAATGGGATTCGAGACAGTCACAGTGCTCTTCACCCTGCTTTCCTCTTTCCTTGATCATTTTTAAAATGGAGAACTTGCATTTGAAGTGACATTGAAAATGCTTTTTTTTCTTCTTTCTTCATACAAAAAAAAAGGAGTAGGGAGGGAGAACTCTCCCAAGCTTCAGCTATAAAATCCTCTTGGAACAAACCTAATTTCTCCATTAAATGTTAATATTGCTGCCAAACAAATTATCTTTCCAGTGAACACATAAAGGGTATCTTTGTGCTTCCTAAAATTAAAAAAAAAGACCCATATTAACCCTCTTGGGTTATGAGATGGGCAAAATTATCAATAAAATCATAGCCCTTATACAAAAGCCTCCAAGACCTCCTGAATCGCAAAATTCTGACCCTCGCTGGACACGTCTCCACAATTGGGTTGGGTTAATCTACAGCATTTTATATAAAATACTTTTATTTAAATAGATTTTTACACAAATAGAATTTTCTTTACTTCAAGGTAGAACAGTATGTAACTATACAATTTTGGTCATTGGGCTTTACAACTGACTTTCAAGCCATAATATTAAACGGTAGAGAGATATAATTGTTCTAACACTAGTTGTAATACTCTTAGAAAGAGCTTTAAAAATTGCTAGGGCAATTATACTGATGTAGTTTGTATACTGTACCAACCTACTGCTGTCATATAGCCAAAGCCCCATTTTGATTTTCTAAAAAGTCTTAAGATATGAGAAGATAATGTGATTTCTAAAAGATAACATATAGTGAGGTATATCAAGCACTGAGAAATTGTGTTTGTATCATTAGCACATGTTGGATCTTTCTATCATTAGCAAATTGAAGGCTTTATACGTATTTGAGGATGGAAAGATGGAAGAAACCATGGAAAGAGTTTACCACAAGTAAAATATCATCATGCTAAAATGGGATTTACTTGGATGAACAGAACACATTGCGAATTACGAACACAGTTGGTGGCAACCACCCTAAAATACTACAAGGGGCATTATTTCAAATTATTAAAATCACCAGTTTCCTAACTCAGAATGCATTTGTTCATATAACACTAGGTTATATTTGTACAGAATCTGCACAGATGATGGTTTGAAAAAGCATGCACAAAGAAAAATATAGGAACAACAGCACAATACTAATTTAAAAATATGTGAAGATATAACAAGTAACCAGATTACTATAATTTTTTGCTCACTATAGATAGTGAACAATACTGAATTGTGTATTTTTTGCTCACTATAGATAGTGAACAATACTGAATTGTATATTTGAAAGGTTCTAAGAGAGTAGATGAAAGCTTCTGAGGTTCATTGTGTCTAATAATTAGCAGAAGTGAAACTGCTTTGTTTCGTGAAAAACAGGATTATTATTGTAAGAAAGTAGGTAGAAATTTTTCAGAAGATTCTGAAGAATGTTTTTAAATGTTTTAGATGTTGAGATAGTCATCTCTAGGGTTAACTCCCTTTGAAAATATTTCCAAGAAAATCTGGAAAAAGAATTATGTCTCTTAAGGAAAAAAAAATTGTTTTAGGATGTTGAGAAAAACAGAAAAAGATTTATATGATCACTAAGAGATGAATAAGAACAAACAGCTGGGTCAGCTACTCCCCTACATCAGTGATCAGGTACTACAGTTGTCAGGGGTCCCTAACTACCAGTCTGACTTAAGCAGAACCCACAGGGGGGCCATGGGTACCCCATCAATGGTGTACCCAATCTTAAAGTTGAATCTGATTTCTTTGTACTGTCTGTATATCTTTAAAGGGGGAAAAAAAAGAGATGGTATAGAATATAAAAGAAATTGCCAAAACCTAATTCCTGTTAAAAGGCATTCATTATGTAAATCACCTATTTTATATCATTACATATATTTTTAAGGATGATGATAGAATAATCATAAATTTAGTCAAACTGAAAAATTGGGGGAGAGCAAAGAGATGATATTAAAAATTATCCTAGGAAAAGTGATACATACCAGACTGATCCAAGCACATTGGGACTTATAAAACATTATAAACTATATATTTGAAATTGATGCGTTGTAGAAGGGTATGAAGTATATCAAAGTCATTAATGCCAAGGTGTTTTCTGAAGTGATTATGTGCTATATCACATCTTCACCAAATCTTGATATTACAGTAACTTCAAATTTTACCAGTATAATAAGTGTAAAATGTACTTCATTGTGGTTTAAGGTGGCACATCCTGATTATGAATAAAGTTGCACATGTTTTCATAAGTTTAATGGCCGTTTATTTTTTCTCTTCTGTGAAATGTCTGTTAATGTCTTTTACCTTCTCCAGTAGATTGTCTTCTCATAACGGTTTGAGATTGTTATGTTCTAGACACTTATCCTTCACTGGTTATATGTGTTGAAAGTATCTTCTCCCTGTTTGTAACATGACATTTCCTCTGTTTGGGGGGTGGGGCGTCTTGTGATAAACATGATTATATGTATTACTTTTTCTTCATGTTTCATGATTTTGATATATTGAGTAGGAATCCATTCCTATTGAGAGATTCCATATTTATTTCTAAAAGTATTGAAGTCTTTCTTTTCACACTGAAATCCTCCAACTGTCTGGAATTGATTTTTGCATATGGTGAAGGGAGAGCTTTGGGGGAAGGGTGGAAGGCAGCTTCCCCTTACCTAGTGACCATTCAGAGGTCCTGATACATGTCCTCTGAGGGGAGAAGGCACAGTGTCAGAGTCATATCTGAGCAAGTGGTAAAGAGCTGCCATTGTAGTTCCTACCAGCAGAGCAGCTGGTGCAGTCTCTACTGTGGTCTTGCTTCCTATACAGGTCTCAAAGTTTGTTGCCTTTTTCACAGTGTGCAGCCTGAACAAACCCAATTAGGCCAGTAGGCAAGGTAGATACCCGATCCATCCCCACCCAGCAAATGCTTCATACTCTGCTTGCTTACATCTCTAGATTCATGTTTTCTCACTTTGGTCTTCAAAGATTTTCCTTTATGATTGAGCCATGCATTTGAAAGAATGCGTTTTATGTTTCATCCAGTACTTTAAATATCCTTCCCTAGGAATTGTTCTATGAACACCTATCCACTCAGCCATGTTGCCTGCAACAGAAGTCCCTAATGTGGCTTCAAAATATTTTGAAGTGGACCCTAAGCTAAATGACCATTAAACCAAAATTTGTGCTAATGATGTCGGCATGCTATAAAGAGGCTAAGTGATGCTCAGAGACATTAAATTACTTTGCCAATGTGTTTGTTTCTGAGAACACTATTTTTTATTTCATTTTTTTATCTCTATCTTGTTCTTTAAGGGTTGTCAATAGTATAGTTCTTTCAAAAATCTTCGCAATGCCTTTTCCCCACCTCTGACAAAGTTCATTTGAGTGAATAATCATTCCCTGAATTGTTATCTGGAGTCATATGTGAAGAGAAAAAAGAAAAATTAAATTTCCTGATTATCAGTAACGAACTTCTAATTACAAGTGGGTAATAGGCACTAAAGATTTAGCCAGGATAATCAACAATGAAATATTTCCTAGTAACCATATCACCGTGAAAATACGTAACTCCTATCTTATAAAATTAAATTTTAGAACACAATACAGAGTTCCCATCATGGCTCAGTGGAAACAAATTCTACTAGGAACCACGAGGTTGCAAGTTCAATCCCTGGCCTCAATCAATGGGTTAAGGATCTGGCATTGCCATGAGCTGTGGTGTAGGTCACAGATGTGGCTCAGATCTGGCATTGCTGTGGCTGCAGCTGTGGCATAGGCTAGCAGCTGTAGCTCCGATTAGACCCCTAGCCTGGGAACCTCCGTATGCCACAGGTGCGATATTTAAAAAAAAAAAAAAATCTAGAACACAATACATTATGTATCTACTCTGTTTTATCATTACTATTTGGAGATTGATTTCCCCTTCTCTCTTAGTCAAGTTACAAAAGGGATTTCTTTTAGGTTGGGTTTTCTAGAAAGTGATTTGAGATGGATATTTGCCTGCCAAAAATTTATTAGGGAATGCTTCCAGACACAAGTAGGGGAAAAGGGAAAGAAGAATTGGAAAGAAGAAAGTGTTAAAGTACATGGTAATTGATCAGAAGCCTTAGCTTTTCTATGGTGAACTCTACCTGCAATGTTCTTTCAAAGTTGTCCTGAGCTAAGCAAAGGAGACTAAATCTTCTGAACCCCACACAGCCCAACCATGGAATGAGGGATGCCATGGAATTAGGGATAGGACACAACCATAGGAAAAGTGGCTTCTTTTGGCCAAGGACCTGTAGCAGGAATTCATCCATGAGCTATAGCATCCTTGATTCTTGGCAGTAGGGACAACATATGCCTTGGTTCTGGTTTGTGGTGGGAGGAATCTCCCTTGGGAAATTCTGCGTCGCCTACCAGGTCATTTTCAATTTCAAACAAGAAGTATGGTAGGCTCTAGGCAATTAATGTTTTCTGGAAATGACCAATAGACTCATTTTAAAGTATTCCAAAATAAAGAAAAATTCTCTAATCATGTCAAATCTTGAGAAAATTTAATTTAAAAATTAGCAAAACAGACAGTTCTCCAAAGAAGACATACAGATGGCCGAGAAACACATGAAAAGATGTTCAGCGTCACTCATTATTAGAGAAATGCAAATCAAAACCACGATGAGGTACCACCTTACACCAGCCAGAATGGCCATCATCAACAAGTCTACAAACAATAAGTGCTAGAGAGGGTGTGGAGAAAAAGGAACCCTAGTACACTGTTGGTGGGATTGTAGATTTGTGCAACCACTGTGGAAAGCAGTATGGAGATTCCTCAGAAAACTAAACATAGAACTACCATTTGATCCAGCAATCCCACTCCTGGGCATCTACCCAGAGAAAACCATGACTTGCAAAGACACATGTACTCCAATGTTCATTGCAGCACTATTTACAATAGCCAAGACATGGAAACAACCTAAATGTCCATTGACAGAGGAGTGGATCAAGAAGATGTGGTACATATACACAGTGGAATATTACTCAGCCATCAAAAAGAACGAAATACCAGCATTTTTGGCAACATGGATGGACCTAGAAATTATCATGCTAAATGAAGTCAGCCATACAATGAGACACCAACATCAAATGCTTTCACTGACATGTGGAATCTGAAAAAAGGACAGAATGAACTTCTTTGCAGAACAGATGCTGACTCACAGACATTGAAAAATTTATGGTCTCTGGAGGAGACAGTTTGGGGGGTAGGGGGATGTGCTTGGGCTGTGGGATGGAAATCCTGTGAAATCAGATTGTTATGATCATTATACAACTACAGATGTGATAAATTCATTTGAGTAATAAAAAAATGAAAAAAAAATAATTCAATATTGGAAAGCTTATGTGCTTTGGCTTTTTTTTTTGGATGAAGCTTCATTTTATTATTATGAGAACACATTTCTAAGAATCGTATTAAAACAAAATGTCACAAATCAAAGAAAAAATTGAAGAATGCTAAAGCACCACTTCTGATCACATCTGTAGAGCATGCTGTGGTGTGCTGCCAAGATTCCCCTCCAGAACTATGACATTTATGCTCCTATCAGCCAGGATGTTGGCTATTGACTGCTTATAATTAAGTTTTCTTCTGGAAATTGCCTTTGATATAAAAAAGTCACCAGCCCAAAATTTCACTTCATCTTTAAAGATAACCTTAATTTTGCATCTGGTTAAAATCTTGGCCTCTCTCCCACAAATCAGGACAGTGTGAATAGCCATCCCAGCTCCAGAGCTCCCCACTTAATCAGCTGAGGCCTTCTTTGCAACTGTATTACAAATCAATCTCTCCTTTTGCCCAGTCCTGCTCCTCCTTACACTCCTTTATGTGTCATGTATCTAAGAACACTGCCTAGTCATATTCCTGAACACATCTGTTGAGTCTTTTTTCCAGAGAATTTGATTTAAGAGAGTTAGTTCCAAGAGTAATCCTAGGAAGTAGACTCTGTGATAGAATATTTAAGTCAGGTCATCCTTTGGCCAGCTGGCAAGAAGGACCCTGTCACTGGGGCTAGGTAGATACTGATATATCTTAGCATGCTATAAGAGTTCCAGTGTTATAACTTTCACCAATGGTAAACTGGAAGAAGTGAACGCATTGGTATGGGCAATGTCTCAGCTATTTTAGAATTCTAGAGGATTTAGTAATGGAAGTTATAATGAAAGGGTAACTAAACATTAACTTAAGGAAAAGTGTGAAGGCCAGAGGGCCTTCTTAGAAGCATATAAAGGGGCCCTAAACTTTGCTTGGGGAGGGGGGAGCGCAGAAAATGCTAACTATCATACACAGTACTTAATCACGATGTGGCATATTTCCATAAAATATTGAATTTTCAGCTCAAACAAGTCTTCTATCCCAAGGTCAGGGCCCTGATGAGAAAGGAATAGGACCATGAAACATGGGATGGGAACATTTAGCTTGATATATTCAAAAGTTTTAAATCTTTAGGTTTTGCTGTAGCCTCTGGACCTGCATAGTGCTCCATTCATTCATGTTAAAGGCTAGTATTCCGTTCTTCTTTGCAGATGGTGTAGAACCTCTGTTTTGAAAGACAACATTTGCCCTTCTCAAGATCTACCCACCACTTTCTTCTCTGGCTACCAAACCAGTTGTCAAGGTCAAGTCATAACATAATCTGGCCAAGAAAGTTCTAGGCCTATTGAGAGAGAAAAGGAATTACATGCTAAAGGAGTTGTGGGGTCTAGAAAACATACGCCAGTGGAAGCCAGGAGAGTGGGACTACATCCTGATGGTGTGAAATAAAGAGAATATACAGCATAAATTTGCATAAAGGAGAGTATGTTGATATGGAAGCATTCACATTCTCATAGGATTTAATACCCTGGCAAGGACCCAAGTAACAGTGCAAACACACTCCTAGATGGCTCTTGAATCCCGAAGAAGGCTTTAATTCACACTAAGTATAGTACAAATGCCAAGACTTCCATGGCAGATGTGAAACAAATGATCAATAGGTTCAGGGTGGTAAATATTCTGGAGTGAGTAGACTACCTAAGGCTATAGAACCCATCATATTCCAGTGAACAGCTTAGAGAACATAACAGGAAATGAGCTGGTTAGAGGAGCACTAGAGTCATTGAGAAGATCAGTGGTGGCTGTTGTCTGCAGGCCAGGGATAAGATAGGAGATGCTATTATAGCACTTATTTCCCTAAAAGTGGTAGAGATGATAGAGTCCAGTAGGGATGATAGGGATGGTAATAGAAGTTAAGTGGTGATGATGCTGAATCACGAGAAGCAAGTTGGGAGACATTATCATTATGAGTGAGTAATTATCCACCAGGAGCTGTGGAGATGGTTCAAAGAACATGGCATTCCTAAGAGAAAGTCATGAGTAGCCAACAAGCATATTTCCTAACATACACAACAAAAAGAAATCAAGAATGGATAATCAAGAAGCTTAGGGTAGCTGTCCTAGTTTAAAAAAACAAAAACAAAAACAAAAACAACAAAACAGTTTGTAGACCTAAGCCAAGTCCGGAACCTAAAATCCAATGATTAAAAGAGATTCTGGGTCCTTAGGAGAGAGCACTTTGCAGCATTACAAGTGTATATGGTAGTCCTTGACTGAAAGGACCTATAGCCATTAATTCAGATTATCATAAACATGGAAAAGAGAACACTCATATTTTTGAGGACTGTAGACACAGATTAGAATTAACATTAAATACCTAGAGGCCAAAGAGTCATCATGGCCCCTACTGGAGTGGGGAGGTATGGCAGTCAGATATTAAGTAGAGTCCTGGCCCAAGTTTGGCTTACTAGGGCCATAATAGCCATTCCCTTCATCTCCAGAGGTATAATTGGAATGGAAATACTTGGTGGTCTGCAGATCTCCACATTTGGTCCTTGGCATATAGGATAAAAAGTAGAAAAAGCCCAGTGAAAATCTCTGAAACTTCCCTTTAACAACAAAAATATTTCATCTTGGTGGTAGTGGCAGAGACTAGCACCATGCTTTTAGACCTAAAGAATGAAGAGGTAGTGGTGATCTTCACAATCCATTTAAATTCTCCATATCCATAATGAACCCCCAAAAGCCAGGGGATCTCGTACATGACATCTGACTGCCACAAACCTAACCAACTGCAGCTACTGTGCCAGATGTGGTATGTTTATTACAGCAGATCAATATAGCCTCAGGTTCAAACTATGCAGTCATTGATCTGGAAATTGTGGACTTTCTACTCCTATCTGGAAAGAGGATCAGAAGTAGTTCATATTTATGTGAGATGGACAATCATATGCATTTAACCTTGCCCAAAGCTACACTGCACTGTATGTAGGTCAAAATATAATCCAAATGAATCATCTGGGTATTTCACAAACCATCGCATTGGCCTATTGTATTGATGACATCATGTTAATCAGACTAGGTGAACAAGAATTCCCAAGTATGGGGGATGCCTTAGTAAGACACATGTGCTTCAGAGAGTGGAGGATAAATTTTACAAAGATTTGGGGACTTCACACAGCAGTGAAATTTTAAGGGGTTGAGTGGTCTGGGATATGCCAAAACACTCCCTTAAAAGTAAAACACATAATTATTATTTCTTTGCACTCTTTTTTCTTTGTGGTGGGAAAGAAACAATGACCAGAAAGAAAGAATAATGACATCTGGTATGCATCTTCAGGGCTCTGGAGGTAGCAGATTGCATACTTCAACCAATTTACTCAATGACATGAAAGGCAGCCAGTTTTGACTGTGACTGAGGAGAGGAAACCAGCCTGTGGGGCTCCCAGCTGCAGACAAGCAGCTCTGCTTCTTTGGCCATGTGACCTGGTAGCCCCATGGTATTAAATTCTCTCAAGTTTTGAAGCACTCCTAAAAATTAATACAGTTTTGCAATAATTCAATATAGGTAAGTCAGACAGCACTGGTTGCTTAAAGCCTGCCATTCTTCATGCTTAAAATTTGGCTACTGGAAAGAAAGACATTTTCCATGTTAGGACTGATGGGATTACTAACCCCCATCTATATGAGGACAATGTCTAGATAATGGATACAAATAGTCATAAATGGAAGGGATTTCTCATAAGCTTTCAGAAGCCAAAATAATCACTTGAAAAATGAAGGATGTGATTAACTACATAGTTATTTCCTCTACATAAAACTGTAGTCTTCAACTGTTAGACCTCATAAGGACCTTTGAGGTCATCTAGTCCAAGGCTTTAATTTTACAAATGAAGAAACTGAGGCAAAAAAAAGATTAAGGAATTTGCCTAATATATTTTCAATTTAAATTTTACTAAAGCGTAATTTACATCCAATTATATTCCCATAAAACTAAGTCTAATCAATTCCATATTTAACAATTAAAAACCATAATCAATCAAATCTAAAATGCAATCATGTAAAAGAGATTCATATATTAAATCATAAAAAATAGAACAGGTGATTAAACAAGGAGTCATTTGGCCAGCTATTTCCTTATCTGGAAACAGTTCACATGTCATGTGGTCTTAAGTCTATTTCTTCTAACAAAATCCTTTATACAAACTCATAATGACACAAAGTTGCCAAAATTTATGTCCCCATTTCCCTTGATTAATTTATAGACTGAACATTATCACTTTTAATCACTTTATGAGACTGGTATTTTTATGGCCAGAAAAGGCCTCAAGGTTATCTTTTGTGTTACAGAATTTCATTTCTAAGCTCTACATATCCAAACTTGATGGTCTGATGAGCCAGAGGAAAAAAATAACTTACTCCTCCCAAACCTATATAAAGCTAATCACTGCCATAAAAGTCAGAAATCACTCAAGCAAAGGTTTCTGTTGATCAAATCCTATAGACTCTTTTTTAATATTAATTTCTCTTGGCTTCTTCCCTTAAATCTGGGTGCTGTGACTCCTTGGCTTAATCAATCACTGACTTGTTTCCATTTCTATCTCTTACCAGTTCTTAGCCTCCTTTACATCACCTCTGCTCAACCCTTAAACATTAGAATGCCTCCGAATTCTATTCTTGCCATCTTCTCCTCTTTATATCTTATAATAGGGATTCTTAACAAAGCAGGTATAAACTGAATATTTTCACTAATCCCTAACTCAAATGACGCATTCTCTCCATTTATGAAAACATACAATAAAATATGGTAATATTACAGGCACTGTCATAAACATTTTTTTAATCATAGATTTTTTCTATATCGCTTTGAACTTGTTTCAGAGATTTCAGTGTAGTATTCATACTCATCACCTACTTCACACATACTGTAGGAGAAACCATCACATAAAAACGTAATATGAGAGTAGTTTCCTCGTGGCTCAGTGGCTTAAGGATCTGGCATTGTCATTGCTATGGCTCTGGTTACAGCTGGGGCCCAAGTTCAATCCCTAGCCCAAGAACGCCCAAATGCCAAAGGTGTGGCCAAAAAAAAAAAAAAACCCAGTATGATAAAGTACAAAAATAAAGGAAGGAATTAAGTTTCATAGGAGCAGATGGAAGACAGTGTATAATGCTCATTAGAAGAACTAAGGAATGTTTTAGAGAAGTGACATATGACATTGACCTTGAAACATAAATAGGGATTGGCCAGATGAGAAAAAGGGGAGATGCCTTTACCATCAGAACAAATACCATCTCAATGATCCTGAACTATGAAAGGAAGGGGTGAAGGACTGTGTTCCATAGGAAAGGAAGGGCAGGGTAGAGGCAGATGATCAAGCTGAGAAGACACAGGAGGGAACAGTTGTGAAAGCCTGTGTGGGCAATGCTAAGATCTTCAGATCTTCTCCTATAGGTGAGGATAAACTGCCAAGTATTTTAGGCAGAAGAATTTCAATATCTTATTTCTATTTTAAAGTGCTAAAGCTCTTGCCTCCCTTGTCAAAGATTAATTGACCATAGGTGTCAGGGTTTATTTCCGGGTTCTCTATTCTGTTCCATTGGTCTGTCTGTTTTGATACCAGTACCACACTGTTTTGATGACTGTGGCTTTGTAGTATTTCTTGAAGTCTGGGAGAGTTATGCCTCCTGCTTGGTTTTTGTTTCTCAGGATTGCTTTGGTGATTCTGGGTCTTTTGTTGTTCCATATAAATGTTTGGATTGTTTGTTCTAGTTCTGTGAAAAATGTCATGGGTAATTTGATAGGGATTGCATTGAATCTGTAGATTGCTTTGGACACCTATGGTCAATTAATCTTTGACAAGGGAGGCAAAACATCAAATGGGAAAAAGAAAGTCTCTTCAGCAAGCATTGCTGGGAAACCTGGACAGCTGCATGCAAAGCAATGAAACTAGAACACACCCTCACACCATGCACAAAAATAAACTCCAAATGGCTGAAAGACTTCAATATACGACAGGACACCATCAAACTCCTAGAAGAAAACATAGGCAAAACACTCTCTGACATCAACATCATGAATATTTTCTCAGGTACGTCTCCCAAAGCAATCGAAATGAGAGCAAAAATAAACCCATGGGACCTCATCAAACTGAAAAGCTTTTGCACAGCAAAGGAAACCAAAAAGAAAACAAAAAGACAACTTTCAGAATGGGAGAAAATAGTGTCAAATGATGCAACCGACAAGGGCTTAATCTCTAGAATATATAAGCAACTTATACAACCCAACAGCAAAAAAGCCAATCAGTCAATGGAAAAATGGGCAAAAGACCTGAATAGACATTTCTCCAAAGAAGATATACAGATGGCCAACAAACACATGAAAAAATGCTCAACATCGCTGATTATAAGAGATATGCAAATCAAAACTACCATGAGATACCACCTCACACCAGTCAGAATGGCCATCATTAATAAATCCACAAATAACAAGTGCTGGAGGGGCTGTGGAGAAAAGGGAACCCTCCTGCTCTGTTGGTGGGAATGTCAACTGGTACAGCCACTATGGAGAACAGTTTGGAGATACCTTAGAAATCTATACATAGAACTTCCATATGACCCCACAATCCCACTCTTGGGCATCTATCCGGACAAAACTCTACTGAAAAGAGACACGTGCACCCGCATGTTCATTGCAGCACTATTCACAATAGCCAGGACATGGAAACAACCCAAATGTCCATTGACAGATGATTGGATTCGGAAGAGGTGGTATATATACACGATGGAATACTACTCAGCCATAAAAAAGGAATGACATAATGCCATTTGCAGCAACATGGATGGAACTAGAGAATCTCATACTGAGTGAAATGAGCCAGAAAGACAAAGACAAATACCATATGACATCACTTATAACTGGAATCTAATATCCAGCACAAATGAACATCTCCTTAGAAAAGAAAATCATGGACTTGGAGAAGAGACTTGTGGCTGCCTGATGGGAGGGGGAGGGAGTGGGAGGGATCGGGAGCTTGGGCTTATCAGACACAACTTAGAATAGATTTACAAGGAGATCCTGCTGAGTAGCATTGAGAACTTTGTCTAGATACTCATGTTGCAACAGAACAAAGGGTGGGGGAAAAAATGTAATTGTAATGTATACATGTAAGGATAACTTGATCCCCTTGCTGTACAGTGGGAAAATAAAAAAATAAATTAATTAAAAAAATTTAAAAAAACAGAAAAAAAATAAAGTGCTAAAGCTAATATCAATATGAAGAGAAAACTGGTGGCACAGAGACTAATCAAGAGGCTACTACAATACTTGATTCAAGAGACATGAATAGTTGCCTTGAGAGATAAGAAAGCAGTCAAAATAAAAACTGAATTTTCTGGCTTAGATGGTGGGGTAATGGTGATGCCATTAACAGAAAGACAGAATATAGGAATGTGAACACAATATCTTAATTTAAAAAGAAGATAGTATCCTTTGGGAATTATTATTCAGCTTTATGCCAGTGGCTTCATACAAATAAGGTTTTATTTTCCTCATTAAACAAGAATTCTTGAGGTGAACTGATACTGGCACTGGTTCAGCAATTTGATAAGATTTTTGCTTCACTAAAGAAGAAATACAAATGGCAAATAAAATAATGAAAAGTGTTCAACATCATAGCCACTAGGTTAACTTCAAATTAAAACCATGATGAGATACTACTATGCATATATTAGAATTGCTAAAACTCAAATGCTGATAATTCCAAGAGTGGGCAAAAATGCTGATCAATTCAAACTCTCAAACATTGTTGGTAGAAATGTTAAATGGTACAGCCACTTCGGGAAACAGATTACTAGTTAATACACTCATAAACATACATTCACTACATGACTATTTATAGGAATACCACTTACAAAAATGAAAGCTAATATTCACATGAAACCTGTATATACATGTTTATAGCAGCATTAGTCATAATCACCAAGAAGTGCAAACAAGCCAAATATCCATGAGCCAGTGAAGAGATAAACTGTTGTACATCCATACAATTGAATATTATTGACAAATAAAAAAAGAACTACTGGATATAATGTATCTATTATGCTGAGTGAAAGGAGAGAAAAAAATCATATGAGTGATTCCATTTATATGATATTCTGGAAAGGAAAAACTAAAAGAACTGTTGTCATATCAATGGTAACCATGAGAAGGGGAAGAGGGATTCACTCAGAGGCATAAGGGAATTTTACGTAATGATAGAAATTTCAATATCCTGATTGTGGTGGCAGTTATACATTTATGTATATTTATCAAAATCCATGGATTTGTACACCTGAAAGTGAATTTTACCTTATGTAAGTTATTCTTCAGTGTACCTGGTGTTTAAAAATCTGGACCATTTTTCCAAAGAAAACAAATCACTAATTTGAAAAGATATATGCATTCCTATGTTGACTGAGCATTATTCACAATAGTCAAGATATGAAAGCAGCTTAAGTGTCCACGGATAGACAGAGAAAGATGCGGTATGTGTATGTACACACACACACACACGCACACACACAATGGAATATTATTCAGCCATTAAAAAAGAATGAAAACTGCTATTTGCAAGAACATGGATGGACCTAGAGAGTATTAAGTTAGAAAAAAGACAAATACCATATGATTTCATTTATACATGGAACCTAAAAAACAAAACAAATGAGCAAACATAAAATGGAGTAATAATATGAGTCATAAAGATGAAATATACAGCATGAGGAATACAGTCAATAACACTGTAACATTTTTGTACAGTGACAGATGGTAACTATACTTATTGTAATAATCATTTGGTAAAGTACAGAAATATCAAGTCACTATGTTATACACTTGGAAACAGCACAGTGATATAGGTCAATTATATTTTTAAAAAAATCACAAGACAATTGTTTCATTCGCTTTGGTGACACATGACACTAAAATTGGAATGATACAGAGAAGATACTATGGCCCCTGCCCAAGGATGACTACAAATTTATAAAGCATTCTATATTTTTAATAAGGTCCTACTGTATAGCACAGGGAACTATACCCAGTCTCTTGGGATAAACCATGATGGAAGTTAATATGAGAAAGGGAAAGTATATATTTGTATGACTAAGTCACTTTGCTGTACAGCAAAAAATGGCACAACATTAAAAATCAACTATACTTTAAAAAAACAGATGATTACTTATTTTCAGGTAAAAAAAATTAAATGAGGACTTAAGAATTAAGGTGCTAACATTAAAAATGCGTGTGAAACTCATGGACCTAGAGAACAGACTTGTGGTTGCCAAGGGGGGAGGGGAAGGGAGTAGGATGGACTGGGAGTCTGGGGCTAATAGATGCAAGCTATTACATTTGGAGTGGATAGGCAATGAGATTCTGCTGTATAACACAGGGAACTATATCTAGTCACTTATTATGGAACACGATGGAAGATAATGTGAGAAAAATATATATGTATGACTGGGTCACCTTGCTGTACAGTAGAAATTGACGGAACCCTGTAAACTAACTATAATGGAAAAAATAAAAATCATTAAAAAATGAGTGTGATGTGGGAGAACTAGTGTTAAAATCAAATAGTAATTTAACACTCAGAATTTTTAATAGTCAAAGATGTGGGTTTTTTACATCTGTGGTAATGTATTCAATGGACTTAGGGATGATTCGATGTGATTTTTTTCTCACGATGCTGTGTAACCACAGATTTCCTTGACTAATACATTTTAGTTTTTAAAAATCTTTTGTTTTCCAGAAAGGTCCTGTGACTTTGAACAATTCCCCTTTCAACTACCTGTATTTGCTTGTATTTCATAATTTAAATTTTATTCTTTAATGACATACATGAAAAACTATTTTACTTGATAAATCCAAGATTTGCCATTATAGACTTATATTGTACTAAGTTCAAAAAATAAAGAGATTAAAAGACTTTATACACTTGATCATATCTTCACATATAACAGGTGTCATGTAACAATTTTCAGCTAATGAAATTTATTATAGTAGATAGATAAAATAGATAAAATTCTAGACAGCAGTAGATAAAATTCTGTCCTAGTAGACAGATAAAATTATAGACAGATAGATGGATATCACAGGATTTGGATGAAACAATAATTGGAAAGTTTGCATTCTTCTATTGCTTAGAAATAAATAGAATTTTACCTATTTTTCAAAATTTCATGTGCTCATTGATAATGCTATCCATTCAACTTCTCTAATTATGCCAAAATGGTATCTGGGAAGGCAATGGTTTAATTCACTATGAATTCACAAATAACATTAGATTTTTCTCCTGTTTTCTCATGACAGAATCTCTAGTTCATGAATACAAGTCTAGGATACAATTCATAGTAAGTTCAAGGACAACGGTGAGTTTTCTGGGTTAATACACACTGGATTTGTGAAGTCATCTTTGCCTGAGTTCTCACCCTAAGTCTTCTGAAAGACAGCATGCCTGAGCAACAGTAAAAACACTAGTGATTTGTTCTCAGGTCAAGTTTCTCTCCTATTTATGGATGCTTTTTGTCATGGAGGTTTTGTAACGTTTGTCCTACACAATTATTTCTCTTCTGAGTTGGCCCCACCTCCCTGCAGGCCTGGGAGGACTCCCGAATAGAGGTTGTGAATGTACCTCAAGATCCACTTTCTGACCTCCTCTCTACACTGTACATGACTGTTTAATTTCCTATTTAAGACAAATTAATTATTGCATGCTCTAATGAGGCTGCAAAGGATCCCGCTCCAGTCCACAAGCTTGGGAGAGGTTACCCAGAGGTTGTCCAGATTGATGGTTCCAGGGTGGATGACCTGAAAATGAACTTTGACTAAACTTTGCTCTTTGTGCTCTTGGCAGTCTGTACTTGGAAAGTGGCAGTTGTCTGCAGCAGAGAGCTTAAAAATTCAGCCTAAGATTGTATTTGGAGGTTAGTCTTGAGAAGAGGGAGGGGAAGAAAATACTATTTGTAAATCTTTTCCATACTAGTTTTATTAATTGTTTTCTAAGTGTTTCATTCTTCTTTATAACACCCAAGTTACATTTCAGGATAAAAGTATTAGCCTAACTAAAAATATCTTTTGCCTTTCTACTTTCTTCTTCCTCCAGGCACTATACAAGTTAGAATTGTTTTTTAACTTGAACCTAATCTACGGTGATGGAACTTCTCTAATATCCCTCACTTAAGAACTTAGATAATAACGCTTTCACAAATATTAATCAGTTCCCACAAGCTCTAAGGCCGTGTATTAAACCCGTTTTACTGATTAGATATGATCCATCTGTGATTTATGCTGGCATTGAAGACAAGTGTTTTGAAATCATATCATTAAATATCAACTCTGCAGTATAAGACAACAACCTGTCCAGCAGTTTTCCCCTAAACATTGTTTATCAAAATGAATGTTAGAACTTTTTTTCCATTGATGTGCCAGAACAAATAGACGGGACATTCTGAGATGAATTACTTGGTCTTAGCCTACTCTGGCAGCTGGTCTGGACTCTATACTCTTCACTTAATTGTACATAAATAAAAGAGCAGTGTTTTTTTTACATCATATTCTTTACTGTTTCCTCATTAGTAACTGATTAAATATCACACTATTTTCACAAAGAATCACAAAAAGGAAGTGGCATATTCCTTTGAGAGATGGGAAAATTGACTTGGGAAATAACTTTAGATTATTTTATGCAAAAATAGTTTTGGTATAAGACAGCAACATTTCTTATTTTCTGGCCACTCTTCATTCTCTCATCTATTTTGTCCTAAAGTGACCTCTGGTAGACAATCCCAGGTGGTATTCAACCATCTCCTATGGTCATACTTAAAAAGACTTAAAAAGGTTTAGCTTAAAAAGAAAAAAAAAAAGTGGCAGAGCCTCAATGCACTCATCCATAAATAGGCAGAAAAAGAGTTCACATATATCTTTTTCCTTGACCAAAATTCCTATCAAGTATAGGAAGCATCATAAAAAGCCACCACAGACTTAGAACCAGACTGAAGTGAAAGATTCTCAGTCTCCTCCTAAAAAACCCTGTGCCATCTCCCAATTTCAGTGGTGCACTGGAGAAACCAGATTCTTTTGGCATCTTAGGGTGTTATTCAGGTCTTAGTTGAATTAGGAATTTTTTTTTAAGTCCTGTAGAATGCATCAGATTGTTCACTGGCCTCCAGGACAGCCTACCATTGCCTTTTTAAATATTGTCCTTTCTGGTGCCATTGTACACTCCTAAAGCCAGGCTGCTGAGCCCAGAGACAAAGCACCTAGAGATTGCTAAATCAACTCCCCTGATGCGTCCCTGAATTTTTTGGTTGTAGTTCTCTAATAGCACCCACTACCCTTGACATGCATAGAGTTGGGCAGGGTGGAGGAGGGCATCTTTCTGGACTGTCGCCAATCAGCACATTATCATCAGCAAGACTGGCCCTTAGAACCAAATGGGGTTCTGTAGCTGTTAGTGTTTCTTGAAATTACCTTACTCTTGGGTAGTTAGGAAGAAGTGCTTATAGAAATTTGTACCAATAACCTGCCCTCTTTGCTCTTTACTTTCCCTTCACTTGTCCATTGAAAATTCAGGATTAGGATTAGAAATGGCATTTATGGGCAGGCATAAAAGTCTTAGAATTGTAGTGGCAGTGTTTGTGCAATACCCCTTCTACTCAAAAAAGCAATAGAATGAATAAATCCATAATACATTGGCCCAATCTCCTTTGTGAGAATAGAGATTGATTACTACATCCCAAGCTAAAGGTGAAAGCTGGAACAAAGAAAGCAGAAGCAGATCCTCTGATGAACAAAGATGTTCTGAGTTAATTTCAGAAATAAAGGGGGAAAAATGAAGTGAAAAAAATAATCTTTTTGACTGGGAGAGATATAATATCCACTAAATAGAATGTCTTTCACAATTTAACATGAGACATCACCAGCTCTTCTGGAGTCTTTTTAAATCACACCAGATGGTACCAACTGACTCAGAGGTTAGAAATTGAGACACAGCTATGAACAAGTCTTTACCACAGTTTAGGATGCTGTAGAAAAAATGGTAGTATGATGACCTGTTCTCCATTGCTTCCGCTCCTCACAGATTTCATTTTTTCACCTTCCTCTAAAGGGCAGTTTGGTGTTAGTGATGTTGTTAGTGTGAACTTTTAAGTCACTGAGTTATCTTTGGATAGATATTTAAGATAGTCCTCCATTGCTCCTAGAAGACAATGTTGCAAACTCAGTGGAAAAGGATGACTGACAAAATCCTTTTTGAGAGTGATTTTCAGAATGCCTTCCAAACATAATTTCACGTCAAGACTTCCAGCCGTCTAAACTCCCAAGTTATTCTATATAGAGAGCTCCAGGTGGCCTGCAAACTTGTCCATGAACCACATAACTATTCCTTTCCTTTTAAAACATATCAGGGCACAGAATCATTAATAAGGCTAAAACCATCAAAAAATTATTAGGCAAAAGTTAACTCCACTCTTTCTATGCTATGTGTCCTTGGACAAAGCTCACAAGCAAATGAGAGCATAGCCTAGCTTGCAATTAACTTCCTCATCACAAATAATTATTGTGAATTGGGTCTGTACTGTCAACTCTATGTTGTTCAAGGATTCACTGCTAAAAAGGAAAAAGCCTGAAAGACTAAAGCCATATGACCATTATGAGAATGAAGTTATTCTCTCTACAAATCACATTATAAAATTGTTAAATCCAGTATCATTTTTTTCAACTCATTTCTTTTTTTATTTAAAAAAATCCTACTGGTCATTTCTTTAAGTTAGTAATCTCTCATATTTAGGATGATGTTAGATCTTAAAGAAATTATTTTGGTTTTGGGTTTTTTAATTTTCATTTGTAATGATTTTTATTGTTTCCATTTTGGCTGGTTGCAGAGTTCTGTCAATTTTCTACTGTACAGCAAGGTGACCCAGTTACACATATATGTATACATTCTTTTTCCTCACATTATCATGCTCCACAATAGGTGACTAGATATAGTTCCAAGTGCTATACAGCAGGATCTTATTGCTTATCCATTCCAAAGGCAATAGTTTGCATCTATTAATTCCCAACCCATTCCACTCCCTCCCTCTCCTCCTTGGCAACCACAAGTCTGTTCTCATGTCCATGATTTTCTTTTCTGTGAAGGTTCATTTGTGCCGTATATTAGATTCCATATATAAGTGATATCATATGGTATTTGTCTTCCAGTATCATTTTGAGTTAAACTATTGATGTACTAGAAAAATTTGAAAGGTGAGAAATCTTTCTTTCCTAAAACATTGTCTATTAATCATTAAAGAAATCCACACAGATTGCTTCCCTTATATGATTGTGCACATTCATTTTTAAGTAACAATAATTAAAATTAAGTATTAACACCAACTTTTTATTCATCTATATTTTAATGGAAAATATATATCTCAGACTCCTTCTTAGAAAAGACTTTTATTTCTAGGCAGCTATTATGATATATAAGGATCTATGGGCCTCTGTATTATCACTACACTCATTCTTCTATTACTTTTTTAATACTTACTCCCTTAGGTTTTTCTTTGCTCTTCCTGTTCAGGGAAGGCAGCTTTTCTTTATATTATTCCCTACAGTGTTGAGGTGTGAAGCAAACATAAGACAATCAGATATAAGCTATTCATCAGGGTTAGGTGAAAGTCAGAACTATTCAACCGAAATTAATAAGAAGGGATGTAACAAGCCCACCTTCTTATAATTCATTTGAAAAGTCAGATAATATCAATTAGCATTTATCAAATAAGAACAGGCAGGTGAGGGTGACAATATCTTACCTACCTCACAGAAACATATGATGATGAATAACTCACTCATGAAATATTTTAAGTCAGCATTTCCTGAACACTCACAGACTATGTTTAAGCAACTCTAAATATCCAAATAAAAACAGAAAAACTTAATTTTAGAGACACAGCTGGGTAAAAACAAGACCACTATGCTCAATACTTCAACAAGTTAGAGTCCTAACCTTCCAGCTACTATGTCCCAGGAGATGAGCATTAAGTTGAGCTGGACTCTATTTAAATCAGTTTGAGTACAAACACCATTTTCTGGGAAAGTATATTATTCTTTTTTAAGGAGTCCTAGAACTCTTGGCAGCCAACTCCTACTGATTTCTGCATTCAACTCATTATAAAGGGGGGAAATGAAAACAGGGACAGACTTTAGAATGATTTGCCCAAGTGAAAAAACTGAAATGAGAAAACTATTTGCTACATTCTTCGGGCAGCATTTTATCTATTATGCTAAACGCTCTTTTGTACGGAAACTACTTATGGGAATTCTCTGCATATACATGTTAGAATCATCACTGTGACCACTTATGTTAGTGAATGCTGTCTTCTCCGTAGGCTCCCACCAACTCACCCACATGTGAAAACATTCAGGTACAACCTAGTAGAGTTTCTTTGTTTTGTTCCACTTTGTTTTTTTATGATTTTTATTTTTTCCATTATAGCTGGTTTATAGTGTTGTGTTCTGTCAATTTTCTACTGTACAGCAAGGTGACCCAGTCACACATACACATTCCTTTTCCTCACATTATCATGCTCCATCATAAGTGACTACATATAGTTCCCAGTGCTATACAGCAGGATCTCATTGCTTATCCATTTCAAAGGCAATAGTTTGCATCAATAACCCCTAGTTCCCAGTCCATCCCACTCTTTTCCCCTCCCTCTTGGCAACCACAAGTTTGTTCTCCATGTCCATGATTTTCTTTTCTGTGAAAAGGTTCATTTGTGCCATTTATTAGATTCCAGATATGTGATACCATACGGTATTTGGCTTTCTCTTTCTGACTTACTTCACTTAGTATGAGAATCTCTAGTTCCACCCATGTTGCTACAAATGGCATTCTTTTGCTCATTTTATGCCTGAGTAGTATTCCATTCTGTATATATACCACATCTTCTTAATCCATTCAACCTGTTGATGGACATTTCCATGGCTTGGCTATTGTGAATTGTGCTGCAATGGAACATACTGGTGCATGTGTCTTTTGCAAGGAAAGTTTTGTCCGGATCTATGCCCAAGAGTGGGATTGCTGGGTCTTATGGTAGTTCTATGTATAGTTTTCTAAGATACCTCCATACTGTTTTCCACAGTGGTTGTACCAATTTACATTCCCACCAAGAGTGCAGGAGGGTTCCCTTTTCTCCACGCCTGCTCCAGCATTTGTTATTTGTGGACTTATTAATGATGGCCATTCTGACTGGTGTGAAGTGGTATCTCATGGTAGTTTTGATTTGCATTTCTCTTATAATCAGTGATGTTGAGCATTTTTTCATGTGTTTGTTGGCCATCTGTATATCTTTTTTAGAGAAATGTCTATTCAGGTCTTTCGCCCATTTTTCCATTGGGTTGTTGGCTTTTTTTGCTATTGAGTTGTATTAGTTGCTTGTATATTTTAGAGGTTAGGCCCTTGTCAGTTGCATCATTTGAAACTATTTTCTCCCATTCTGTAAGTTGTCTTTTTGTTTTCTTTTTGGTTTTCTTTGCTGTGCAAAATTTGTCAATTTGATTAGGTCCCCTTGGTTTATTTTTGCTTTTATTTCTGACTGGGAGACTGACCTGAGAAAATATTTGTAAGTTTGATGTTAGAGGATGTTTTGCCTATGTTCTCTTCTAGGAGTTTGATGGTGTCTTGTCTTAGGTTTAAGTCTTTAAACCATTTTGAGTTTGTTTTTGTGCATACTATGAAGGTGTATTCTAGTTTCATTGATTTACATGTGGCTATCCAGTTTTCCCAGCACCACTTGCTGAAAACACCATCCTTTTCCCCATTTTATATTCCTGCCTCCTTTGTTGAAGATTAATTGACCATAAGTGTCTGGGTTTATTTCTGGGCTCTCTATTCTTTTCCATTGTTCTGTTATGTCTGTTTTGGTACCAGTACCACACTGTCTTGATGACTGTGGCTTTGTAATACTGCCTGAAGTCTGGGAGAGTTATGCCTCCTGCTTGGTTTTTGTTCCTCAGGATTGCTTTTGTGGTTCCATATAAATTTTTGGATTGTTTGTTCTAGTTCTGTGAAAAATGTTATGGGTAATTTGACAGGGGTTGCATTCAATCTTTAGATTGCTTTGGGTAGTATGGCCATTTTTACAATATTAATTTCTCTGATCCAGGAGCATGGAATATCTTTCCATTTCTTTGAATCCTCTTAATTTCCTTGATGAATGTTTTATAGTTCTCAGCATATAAGTCTTTCACCTCCTTGGTCAGGTATTACTCCCATGTATTTGATTTTTTGGGGTACAATTTTAAAAGTATTTTAGTATTTGTTTTCTAATATTTCATTGTTAGTATACAGAAATGAGACTATGTTAATCTTATATCCTGCTACTTTGCTGAATTTGTTGATCAGTTCCCTAATAGAGTTTCAACTAAAAAAAAAAATCACAGACCTCTATCTAATGCTTCAGGTTACTTTCTAATAAGTCAGGCAGGTTTCCTGCAGTAAAGGAAGGAGAATCCTTGACCTTGAAACTCCTAGCATGTTCAAGTTTAAATTCACTAAGTTCAGACTACTTATATTTTATTTGAACATTGATGTCAATACTGAGGCAAGTATTATGAGATTGGTATAAAGCACTGAAAGTAAGTTTGGCTGCTAAGGTATTACTGATTTAGATTATACCTATAAAGTTGAATATATTGGACTTAACTTTCCAGCAAAATGGATAATAAATACCAAAAAAGATAATTGTCTACATTACACGGTTATAAAATTTGAATTTTTTAAGAAACCCATTCAACTTAGCTGGGATTTTGTCTTTATTCATTCATTAAATGAATAGATATTAGAGGCACAACCACTGCTTACACCAGGGCTAAATGTATGGTGACTGGGCACTGTGCTAGGACTGAGGACACCCACAGGGAGCAGGTGGACTTTGTCCCTGCCAGCATGGAATGAACTTGCAGTTAAGAGAGAAGAACCGGAGTTCCTGTCATGGCTCAGTGGTTAACAAATCCGACTAGGAACCATGAGGTTGCAGGTTCAACCCCTAGCCTTGCTCAGTGGGTTAAGGAACCGGCGTTGCCATGAGCTGTGTAGGTCGCAGACGACCACTCAGATCCCGCGTTGCTGTGGCTCTAGTGTAGGTCTACAGCTACAGCTCTGATTTGACTCCTAGCCTGGGAACCTCCATATGCCGCAGTAGCAGCCCAAGAAATGGCAAAAAGACAAAAAAAAAAAAAGAGAGAGAGAGAGAGAGAAGAACCACGAAGTGCATTCAAGCAGCTATGACACACAGGAATCTAGGTTGCGATGCTATCAGTAGGTTACACCCTGGAGGCAACTAACTCCTCAGGGAGAGCCAGACAAACAAAGACATCTTGGTGACAGAAAAGAAATAGACATGGATTAGAGAAATATTTAGAAAATCAATTTGATTGTTAAATGTAATATAAGTCCAGTTTTAGCCTCATATTACAGCAGTTGTGATGGCTCTAGGGAGAAGTAGACAAGTTAAAGGAAAACTGAGAATTTATGGGTATGGCCTTAAAATGCTTTCTTTTTGAAAAATAAATGAGTTTAGTGAAAATGTCACTAACTTAAATGTACAAGTTATGTAAATTATCTTACACACCTGAGGACTGGTGATCTGTATGAGAGAATTCAGTGAGTATTTGCTATACTCTATTTTCAGGAAATACATGGAGTGTAAATCATGGACTGTCAGGATACAATTTTATTCAAAAAGTGTTTCTTCACAAATATGCAACAAAGCTGTCAAATAGCATGCAATGATAACTAATTAGGCAAGCTAAAGTGATAACAAAAGTTAAATTAAGTAGTGATAAGGGCCCAGCGAACTGACTTGACTTTTGTACTTTCTCTTTGAATAATAACATTTTTGGTGGAAATATCACAAACACTAAAATACTTGATAAATTCTTGTCTTAATATTATGCAAATGTAATTCTCCAAGTTTGCTAGGAAAATAATTAGAACTTTAGAAATTGAAAGTTAAAAAATATTTAGGTATAAATCTAACAAAATATGGATGTTTGGTATTTTGTATTAAGAGCTATCATAACAAAGTACCACAAACCAAGTAGCCTAACAGAAATGTACGGTTTCAGAGTCCTGGAGGATAGACTTCCAAGAGTAGGGTGTGGGCAGGGTTGAGTCCCTGTGAAGACTGTGAGGGATGCTCTTCTAGCTTCCAGTGGGCTGGCAACCACTGGCATTGATTGAACAAGAAATCACCTTGATCTCTGCCTTCATCTTACATGGCACTCTTTCTGTGTGCTGTCTCCAAATACGGTCATATTCTGAGGTATTTAGGGTTAGGACTTCAACACATGAACAAGGAGGAAGATAGGCAACAATCCTGAAAACTAAAAAGCATGGATGGAAGAAATCTACATAAGGAGTTCCCTTCATTGCTCAATAGTTAGCAAACATGATGAGGATCCATGAGGATGCAGGTTCAGTCCCTGGGCCTTGCTCAATGGGTTAAGGATCCGACATTGCCCTGAGCACTCTTTCTGTAGGTTGTGGATGCACCTTGGATCCCGTGTTGCTGTGGCTGTGGCATAGGCCGGCAGCTGTAGCTCCGATTCAACCCCTAGTCTGGGAACTTCCATATGCCACAGGTGCAGCCCTAAAAAGCAGAAATAATGGGGAAAAAAATGATGAAGAAAGAAAGAGATCTACATAAATGTAGAGACATAATGTATTCATTGACTGGAAGACTCATCACCATAAAGTTGTCAATTCTTTCCATTTTTTGGCAAATCTAGACAAGCACATAGTAAAACGTACATGAAAAGGCAAAAGAACTAAAACAGCCAAGACAATTTTGTAAAGAATGAAGCTGAAGTGCTCAACAGTACCCAATTTTAAAACTTACCATAAAACTTATAGTAATTATAATTTTGTACTGGTGATGGGATAGACATATAATTCAATGAAAATGAACAGAGAATACAGATTTATACCCACACACATTTGTCCCTTTGATTTTTGACAGAGTTTAAAGGCAATTTAAGGGAGAAAGGATAGTCTTTAAATAAGTGGTGTTGGAATAATTGGCTATCTATATGCCACAATATGAATCTCAACCTGAATGACACATGCTATACAAAAATTAACTTGAAATGAATCACTGATCTAAAAGCCAAACTCTAAATTAAAAAAATTTTAGAGGAAAACACAAGAGAAAATTTTAGTGATCTGGCATTTGGTTCTTAGATATGACATCAAAAGCTCAATCCATAAAAAAAAAAAATGATAAAGTGGACTTCAAAATAGAAAACTTTTGCCCTGCAAAAAAATACTACTAAAAGAAAAGTTACTATAAGAAGGTATTTATAAACCATATGTCTGAAAACAGACTTCTTCAAAGCATGAACACTGGAAACTTGAACATATTTTTCAATGAGCTGAAGACGAGCAGACAATTAGTCAAAGCAGATATACGAAAAGCAAATAGAGAATGTAAAATGTTTTACTTCTTTCTTCCCTTTATATGCTAATTGTACAAGCATTTTATTTCTACTTTGTTTTAACTAATTTCCTCAAATTATTCAATATTTATTCTTTTGTAGTCAATATCTATTTAGAATTAAAGGCAAGTTCACAAATCTATTTACTCAATTTTTCTACATATTAGGTCTTTTTCCTAGGTTAAGCTGTCCTTCTTGTTGTAGTAGATGTTCTTTTTGTTTGTTTGAAAGTATATTTGTCCCTAACCTCTGAGTAGTTAGGAGTTTGGCTGGATATGTATTTCTAGGTTGATGGTAGATTTTTTTCACTCGTCAAAGATTTTATCTTCTGGCTTCTTATTACTATTGAGAATACAGTTTAGATTAGTTTGATTTCTTTTATAGATAATTTCTTTTTACTCTGTTGTTGCTTTTAAGTTTTCTCTTGGACTTTAGCATTTTTCAGTTTTACTTTGATATATCTAGGTATGAGAAAAGTTTTATCATTCTTGGAATTCATTATAATACTGGAAAGCTTTCCTCTATCATCTCCATTTTTTCCTTCAGGAAGTCCTATTAGACATATGTTCAATCTTCTCATTTTACCCTCCATTCCTCCAGCTTCCAATCTGTAACTCTCTTTGATGTGTTGGGAATAATTTAGATTGTTAATTGCTCAGTTTGCGGGTTTAACCCTCACATTTGCAAGAAACATGGGCCATAGTTATACATTCTAAGAATAGCTCTTTTATTCCATCCAGAATCCAGGAAAAAAGAAAATAGTATATTTTTTTTCTATTTCCACTTTCACTAAAGTTGTAGCCTTTTGCAATTCCTAGCATTACATGGAGATTAAACTCAGTTCATCGGATAGTCCCAAATCCTAATCTGCCATCTTCTTCTGAGCATCAGAAATGAAGTCCTTAGGTTACCATGACTAATAATTTCTCCACCCAATTGATCTCCCATCCCACCCCCAGAGTTACAGTATCAGCTACTGGGCTCACTACTAAGGTTCATTTCTCAAACCTAGGGATTACTTTCCTATGAGATCAGCCATGCATTTAAATATGTTAGTTATTTTTTTAATTGTAGTGGTAGGCTATTTGTGTTTTACTTTGTTTTCTCTAGAACAGTATTTATCAGCCATTTATTTATCAGGGCACACATTTTAAAATATTATTTGACATTCTGGGGTTAAATGGAAGAAGAGAAGGCTGGCTTTGCCACTTAGCAGCCAAATGACCTTGGGCAACTTACTTAACTTCTCCATACCTCAGTTCTCTCATGTGTAAAATGGACATAGCAGTACCTACCTTATAAGGTTGCTGTAAGAATTAAGGGAAATGATATCTGTTAAGTGATTAGAACTTAGCAAACACTGTAAGTATTTGTTACATAAAAATGAAAACAAAGAAGAAAATCAATTTTTTATTGTATTAACATGTATATTTAAGACAAAGAAATTCCATTTTGCTTTAAAATCTGGTGCTTATTGTTAAGACAGAGGATTAACAAGAAGTAAACATATTTTCACCTAAAGTCACTAGGGTAACAAACTTGAACAGTAACAATCACTCAATTTGGTTCTCATCACTCAACAACACTTCTCTTTTCTATCCTATATATTCACCTTGTCACTCACATGTCTCAAGTTCCTATAAGCAAAAAATTGTAAATGACAAGGAAAGTGACTACTGCATCTCTCCACTTCCCACTCAAAAAGCATTCAGAGTTTCTAGGAAACAACCAAATTCCCAAAGGAAATGTCATTTAAAGGATTAAAGGGGTTTACTTTTTGTTGTCTTCGTTCTAACTTCCCTGGAGCAAGCACTTTGGCATATTGCTTCTTGAAACTATATGCCAGTACCAGTTCAGTGGAAAGTAACTTCCTGAGAAGCACTCTGAGATTTCCACTGATCCATGTATCTTTGCAGAAAAGGCTAAACTTCTATATGTGTATATAAAGTTTAAACTTAACTCTTCCTCTGATTTGAATCAATATTTAAAACTTGGATTTCCACCTCTCAGTCCAGCTAACAATTACCCAACAGCTCATACAGTGCTTGTCACATCCTTTCCTATGATCTCTATTACAGGTCCCTCCTCACCCATCCCACCCAAGTACAGTATTTTAGGAAATGCTTCTCTAATTATTCATTTAAGAAACAAAAGACTCTTTGGCCTTTAAGCTAAGGCTTATCTAATGTGGATAAGTTTTAAGGTCAAAACAAAGAGGAAATACATTCACAATTAGGGAAAAAACTGCACAAATCAATGACAAAGGAGTCCAGCGACATCTAAATCCAACACAGGTGCTTCCCCCCTTGGCACTGACTCCAGTGGTTGTTTCCTCAGTCAAGAACCAGGACCAGATGATGGAGCTTGTTTGTGTTTAGGAATAATATTGTTAGGAAAATATCTCTAAAAACCAGAATTGCCATCAGGGGAGTGAGAGGCTCCCACTCCAAAAGTTATCTGACCACTGTGGCACACAAGGAAGACAACTAACTCACATCTAACACAAACGGACTGTGGAAGAGCAAAAGGCATCACCTGCTCTATTTAAAATACCCTACCTCCCTTCCCCCGAGTTAAGTATAATCAGATTTTATATCATCCTTGGTATTCGCAACGATGGAAAAACTTGTTCTCGCTGGTTGCCAACATACTTTTCTAAATTAAAAGAAAAAAGAAAGGAGAACAGCATTTGGGTCAGTGACAATTCAAGGCCTATCTTAGATTTCACAGAGGAATAGTCATCAAAGAGGGTCATAAAGTAGAATTTGACATAAATGATATAATCTCTGGTTTACATGCTACTAAGCCTGCTTATTGATGCTTAAAATGGCTGAACATTCGGTAATAGCATTACTGTTTTCAGAATATCAAAATTTTCTCACATTTAAACTGTCGAGCCTTTTGCTAAAAAGACATTCATTTAATATTTCAAAGAGAAAAAGGAAAATGTGCAATTCAATATATCCATTCCATACTGGGAGCTCCAGGGTTTGAGATTATTTAAGATTCATAGGTGACATGATAGTTGTCTTCAACTATGTGGATGTCTGCCAGAAAAATTCAGTTTATTGGAACTAGGATCAAGATTGAGATTTATAATAAGGCATATATTAACTCACAACATAGGGTGTAAGTTTTTAACAATTAGAGCTGCCAGAGTATGAGAGTAGGCTCTCTTATAATGTAAGGGATTTTCTATCACTAGATTTATAAAAGGAACAATGATATAGCAAAGCATCTGGCATATGGTAGTTTCTCAAATATTTGTAAATTTAAATCATACCCAACCTGGTTGATTCCTTATCTGGGCACCATTACTGGGAATGATTTGAATGAAATAATTTCTGAGATCTCTTTCAGTTCTGAAAGTATTACCTAGCAGAAGAAATCATTTACTGACTTTATACTTTCATTTCTCTATTTTTAAAATACATGTTGACTTGGGGCTCTTGAAGAAACAGTCAAGTGTCATATCAAGTCAGCCAGCTGTACAAGGCAAGCTATGATGTGGAGAAAATGGTTACAACACAGACTAAGGTTAGTCAAGGGACCTCAGCCCAGTCTCAACAGCAGTAGTTCTAGACCAGACTGCAAGTTGGGAATAAACAAGCAAGCCAATATCCTTTGAACTGAGGGTAAAACTATCTCCTCATGTGGTGATTGTGTTTGCAGTCCTGCTAAAAAACAAATTGGGATTGCTTCCAAAGGTCACAATCATATGCTTATTCTGGAAACTCTTGGCTTTTTATTGGAAAAAAAACAAGGTATCAGAAGTCTGATAAGATACATATGCTACAAATTTGTTTTTACATTAGTTTAGGATAAGGCTAAACTGCTATTATAGAAAGACCCCAAAATGCAGTGACTTAGGAACACAGACACTTATCTTTCTCATTTGACGTATCTGAGAAAAATCAGTGGTCAGTGAGGCAGCTCTGCCCCATATAATCATTCTGAATACCAGATTCCTCCCACTTTGCTGCCTAGCCATCCCCAGACCACCGGCACCATCTGCATGGTTGAAGATGGGTTGCCACCAAATCAGCATCCCACGCAATGAAAGGAGCAAGAAAGCCTGCGGCAGTCATGCCTCACACCTTAAGACTCAAGAATGGAAACAGCATACATCGTTTCTCCTGAAGTCTCAGGTGTGAAAACTTAATTACATGGCAATACCAAACTAACTGGGAGATTTGGAGATGTCGCCTAACTTAGTAAGAAATTTGTGGAAAGCTAACAATGGACACCACCATTGTCCTTCTTTTTGTGAGTTGTACTTCACGGGTACCTAGATACTTTCACTTAGGAGCTCACACACCCCTGGGTATAGCACTTCCTCTCTCTGACAATGTCCATCAAAGAAGGACTGAGTGAATATTTGAGAGTGACCAAGAGCAAGCATCTACTTTCATCTACTCTTTAGCACAGGTTACTACATTTAAACCCTGACACACAGCAGGCTTTTGCACTGGTAAAAGGGCCATTGCCACTGATTTCTGCCATGGAAGGAAGTGATGTCCCATATAGGGGTGGAGCAAAGAACAGAGTTTAAAAAGGCTTCCTCCTACCTATCCACTGCTCTGTTACCCCATGCCAGGCTTCAGGCAATACTCTCTCCCCACCTCCATGTACTCTCTGTACTCCTATGCAAGTTTTTAAAATTACTTAAATCTTAGTTTTCCATAAGAGGAGATGGTAATACCCACAAAAAAGGTTTGTAAATTAAGTGGCATATATATGTAAAAATCTCACTATCCTGTCTGAAACATTGAAGTAGTCAATAAACATTAACCCTTAATCTCCCCTCTTCACAGAGCTTCTAATAGAATGGTAAGAGAGCTGCAATCTGATCTGTGACAAGGTCACGTTCTTGTTTTTGATGAAATCACCTAATCATAAATATCTAGGTCAAGTCACAGAAACCTAGATGTATCTAGGGAGCCGACAATAAATTCTAGGGCTCCTTTCTAGCTATCACCATCTCTGATGCAGAGTGAAACCAATAGCATGATTTGCATTTCCAGGACATCCTAGAGGCAGTCATGATACTTTTTATGTCTGAGTGAACTACCTTATCAGAATGTTTTGGAAAAGGTTCTACTACTTCTTCACCAGCAAAGACTATGAACAACTTAGATTCCCATAACCAATCCACCACTGAAAACTAAAGAAAAGAGTTTGGACTAGTCTGCTTGAGAGAGAAAGAGAGACAAACAGAGATGCCAATGGCACACTACTATATGCATGAGATTTCTGAGATTTCATCCTTCCTAGAGTTTTGCTATTAAAATATTCTCCCTTTTATGAACAGATGAACAGTAGACATAGTTTTTTGTTGTGGTTGAATGTCCTCAAGAAATGTAAAGGTAGTTATCTTTTGTTATGTTGTTCCTCATAATTTTTAAAAATTTTACTGTCCATTAATTTCCACATCCTGGGAACTATGAATTATTGACTATATAAAGATGGACAACTTGGAGTTTCGGTCATGGCTCAGTGGCTAATGAACCCAACTAAGATCCTTGAGGATGTGGTTTGATCCCTGGCCTCACTCAGTGGGTTAAGGATCCAGCTTTGCCTTGAGCTGTGGTGTAGGTTGCAGACGCAGCTCTGATCTGACATTGCTGTAGCTCTGGTGTAAGCTGCCAACTATAGCTCCAATTCGACCCCTAGCCTGGGAACCTCCATATGCCACAAGTGTGGCCCTAAAATGACAAAAAAAAAAAAAAAGATGGACAACTCAGACTGCTCCTATGTGGAAGAAGTGCTGATTGCATATTTTATTTTGTCTAATTCTAAGATATATTGTTTTAAATGTACAATGTCTGCTTTCTCGAAATATCTTTAAAACAGTGCTCCTGGATTTTGATTTACTTTCACATGAAGGAAATAGCAGACACAAGATAGCCTAAAAACTTTCCAGTGTAAGACACATATGATAACAAATATCCTTCTAAATACTTAGCTGAATTCTCTCTCACACACACAAACACACAAATAAGAAATCCCCAGGGGCTTCAAACAAAGAAGTTGGAAATCAGAATTTACAACTATTCTGAGAGTGTCTGCTGCTTTTGTACTCTTAGGAGATACACCAGGGACAGGAGACATGACCTTGGACCTACTAAGGTTAGAGGTATGTTGAAGCATTAGAATTGAGAACCTCAGCATAAAGTTTGGACGTCAAAGTTAACACTTTTAGTGAAAAGGTGAACCAGGAGGAAAAAAAGTCTTTCCACAAAGAAAGTGAAGGAAATTGTTATTTCAGCCTAGGAAAAAAATTTTTTCCTAAGAATCTGTAGCTATAATACCTTCCTTCACACAAATTGAGGTTCAACTTTATATAGTCCAGAAATCCCAGAATAAAAATTAATCTTCAGTGGACTTGGCAAGCTGCAACACTTGGATTCCCAGAGAAAAAGCCTAATCAAATACAATCTCATAATCCAAAGCTGCACGTGAGGAAGTAAGTTACCATGAGAAAGAGTCAGCAGAAACACCAAAAGAATAGTTAGATTCCTATGAATGTTAGATTACGATGATTGGAGATAGAACTTAACACAGAATACAAAATATTAAATAAATACAATGTGGAATTTAAAAATATGACAGGGAAAGGATAGCATCAAAATAAGATCCAGTATTTTTCTAAAGAACTGCAAATGAATCACATTGAAATGAAAAATATGTGCATTGATTTATGTTCACCCTTATCCAAATGATGGGGCAACTCAAAGACATGAGTGAAAGCTGTTATAAACACATGCAATTCCTGTCATGTTCTGATTTAAATTTGTCTGACATTGTCCTATGTTTTGGGCCTTATCCATCTTTATAATATAGAATAATTAGGCAGAGTAGGTAAAAGACCTACTGTAACTTCAGCTCCTTTTTTTGTGCCCCAAAATGTCACTTCTTTAAATTTTGGAAAAAAATCCACTATACAAAACAATTATGATTATAATTACCCTCCTAGGTTCAGGATAGTGATGGTATCTAGGAAGAAGGAGAATCATTAGGGTGGGTCCTCACTAATGTGGCTTCCACATACCAGCCCCTGACACTAACACCCTAGGGATCCCTTGAGACCAGTTTGAAAACTCTCTGCTCTGGCCTGGCTGACTACCATGCTGCCTCTGTTACTTCTTACCCTTCAGTTCCTAAAGTACAATTCCTGGACTGTTTTATCACAAGAAAGATTTCTCTTTTTAGCAAATAATTAAAAGATTTTTAAGTGTAGGGTATTTTTGTCTTTAGTCCCAAATGTTCAGTCATTTTAGTATCATTTGCCTCTAAACTAACACTATTAAATAGAGTTAAAGAGAATTTCTTTCTCCACAATAAATGTAGGATTTATTAGAATAATTCATTGTTCCCTAGAGACAGCAATATACATATATTGCAATTGCTGCAAATCACCTATGTCGTTATCACCTTTCCTGGTTTGGGTTTTTTCTTTTCTCCTACTTAAGCTTGGTTTTACACAATCAAAATTTGGCAACTTCACTAAATGCATTTCCTGATGCACCTGTTTGGACTCTGAGTATCATTTTCTTTTCTCCAAAACGTTTTTATTCAAAATGTGCTGAATATCTCAGAGGCTGTCTGGGAACTTTGAGACATCTGTACCCAGCAGTTTGCTAAACCAACAAAAAGTACTGAAGCAAAAAATCAAACTTTGGGGCATTAATTTAACCATTCATTTTCAAGTATCCTAGACTTATGGAACATGTGAGCCCTGATATGTCCACTATCAGCATTCAATGCTTAGAATAACTGTTAAAGCAAAAGTGACTGCACTCTGATGAAAGCTGTCATTGGGAGTGCTGTGACGACCATGAAGAGAAAACAATGCAGGAAATATTGTTGAAAACTTCTATTGGAATGGAGTGATATGAAGAAAACAGACTCCGATGAATATCAGAAATAATATTATGCACCATAATTCAATCTATACAAATGTTTGTGTACAAGTCATTAAACCTATGAACAAAGACAGCAATAAGATCAAACCTTTAAATTCTCAGCACATAGTTCAGTTCTAGCACCCCAATTTTCTAAAAATTTCCTTTTATCACATACGAATGTACAGAAATCAGTTCACTGGCTCTCCTCAATGAGTTTGTAAATTTAAATAACTGTGTACTAACCAAAGGGGTAGAAATAATGGAGTAGGTAAAGAGGATAAAGTGTGACTAAAAAAACGGAATTATTTTCCTAATCTTGAGGAATCCCTCTAAAAAGCTAATTTCTAGTCTCTGCGTATCACATCAGCTTTTCTGAATCAGAATGTTTTAAAAGGCATGCTGCAGTAGGGAGAAGCTTTTTTTTTTTAATTTGTTTAATACAAGACTGTGACCAGTAGGGGGCAGGATGGCTTTAATATTTACATTAAGAATTTTTAAGAGGTGTACAAATATATTTGCATAGATTCTGTGACAGATTGATTGCAAAAGTGGCTGTGATTCATCACTTGTCCCTGTATCCATGCCTTTGACAACCTGACATTGAAGCTCCTCCCATCTAGAAGACATTATGTCCCACCTCCTGAATCTGACTTTGCCTTGTGGCTCACCTTAGCCATTAGAATGCAGGAGCAGTAATGCTGTGGACTTCTGAGCCTAGGGCCCAAGAGGCCTCACACACTCTCAGTTACTCATTTGCTTAAGGACTCTGCCACTGTATATGAAACAAGACCACCCAAGCTTAGCCAGACAGGTAAATAAGGCCAATCTAAACCAGCCAGCCTCCAGCTAACCCACTAGCTAACTTCAGTACATGAATGAGCCCAACCAAGATCAGTCAAGCTTGGCCCAAACCAGAAGAACTATCTTGACAACTCACACAGAGTCATAAGCCAAATAAGTATTTATTGTTTTAAGCCATTGACTTTTGATATGGTATGTTAATAATAAAGTGATTTAGTCTTTAAACAAAAGAGTTATTTTATGTCATCTTTGTCATATAAATGACCACTGAGTCATTCACTTAGATTTTTTTGCAGGACCAATTCTATACTAGCAGTTAGAGCACAGATCATTCAGCAAGCATTGAGTATCCACTTAGCATATAAATATTTAGAATGCAAAAATGAGGAGCAGCACAAGGGAATTTTATGGTTGATAGAAGAATTATGCAAAGAATTTTACTATTAAACACATAACTCTATATGTATTATGCAAAGAATTGTAGTATTAAACACATAACTTTATATATTTACCAAAACCTATAACACTGTACACCAGTGAATTTTACTGTATGTAATTAAAAAAAAAAAAAAAAAAACAGCTAAGACATGAGAGAGCCCAAAAGTGACAAACTGATCCAATAACAAACAATCTCTTAACCACACTGAAGTGGGTGGGAGAATAAAGGGGCTGACCTAAGTAACTCTGGAAAACAGTGTTTTGACAGATATGGTAAAATAAAGATAAAAAGAACTGTCACAAACATTGTACTTCTGTACCCTAGTTGATAACTTTTATTTTTCACAGGGATATGGATTAGTAATCCTCAAACTACACCAATAGTTGAATAAGTAAATAATTTGCAGTGTCAGAAGTAAATTTCTTACTGTCAGAGAAGGTATAAAGGGGAAATATTAAAATGAACTCTGTTTTCTTCAGTATGAACTATCAGTAGGCATATCATCATATGAATAATAATGAATCAGTATTCATTCATGATATGATGAATGATGAATTAATGCTTATTATTAATTCATCCTTTTTTCTTTTTTAATGTATATACAGATACAGAGATACAAAAATATAGATATGTTGTGCATAGGTCACTTTACATACATATATTTCCTAGCTCCAACTCTTGAGAGAGCCTAGAAATAGTGATATCCCAGTAAGAATTAGCACACTTAGTATCCAGACCTTGGTTTCTAAGTATCATTTCTAATAAAAAAGAACCAGTTGGAAAAGTAACTGATTTCAAGGCTGCAGCACATAAAATATAAGCCTGGGCCATCTTGGGTACTGAAAAAATTCAAAGGATGGAAGAGTACAGAAAGGATAACAGCACCAAAATTAAAGCATCCTATATGACCAAATCGGAAGTTCCCTTGTGGCACAGTGAGTTAAGGATACAGCACTATCACTGCAGTCATTTGGACTGCTGCTATGGTGCGGGTTCATTCCCTAGCCCAGAAGATTCTGCATACCACAGGCATGACCCCGCCCGCAAAAAAGACATTTGGTGCCAAATGGCCACATCAACAAGCTAAACAAAATAAGTTAACAATAATAATGGCTTACAAATTCAAAGAAATAAATATCTTTGATTTACTTATTCACTTAAAATATTTTTTTGTAAATAAATGGATCTGAAGGGATAACTCTCTTTAATTATGATTACTAATGGTACAAGGAATGAGGGAAATGGACACTATCCACTAGAACACCACACTAATAATTGCTGCAGACAAGATCAACTGACAAATGCTAAAACTAGTGGGTAAAAGTTAGGGAAAACCAGCATTTGCCGAATTTCAAGCCCAACTTAAAAATAACTATCTATTGATTACAAAGAAAAATATTTAACTTTACAGTGGAAAAATACAGCAGACACCTCCAGAACCAAGTGACCATGATTAATATTACCAGAAACAAGACATATCTATGTAATGTACCCTCATATCATTGCACTGAAAAGGACACACCATCTTTGTGGAAGTAACATAAAACCTCAACATAATCATGAGAAAACATCACACAAACCCAAGTTGAGGGTCATTCTCCAAAACACCCAGCTAATACTATTCTAAAGTTTCAAGGTCCTAAGAGTCAAGGAAAAACTGAGGTACAGTCACAGACTGGAGGACACTAAGGTGATATGAAAACTAAATTCAATGTGGGTTTAAGATTCTGGATGAAGAAAAAGGACATTAGTGGGAAAACCAGTAAAATCCAAGGTCTCTTATTCAGTGAATAATACGTGCTAATTTCTTCATTTTTCCAATGTGCTCTGGTATTCTGGCATTAGAGGGAAAATGAGTAAAGTGTATATGGAAACTTTTTATACTATCTTGGCAGCTCTTCCATTAAGTCTAAAAGTGAAAGTGTTGTTATCTCACAACAATTAATTCCTTCTGGTAATAGACACTACTAAAGTAGTTTAGAGCATGTCTATGATTTTATACCCACCAAATTCAAACAGGAGGAGTTTTAACATATTTATTTATATCTGTTCAGACAGTCAAATACATCAATAGAAATTTGAACTAATGTGCTAGGTTCGTTGGGTCAACTAAACAATGCCAAATCTCCATTTGTGCATTACATTACATAGACACTGATCAAAATAGGTGTTAGTTTTACAAGCATTTAGTGTCCTTGGCAATGAATCTGGAGAATATATTTTAAAATCCCTATACCACTGAAGCACAAGAAACTAAACTAAAATAAATAATATAAAATAAAATAATTCAGAGTTCCCATTGTGACTCAGTGGTTAACAAACCTGACTAGCATCCATGAGGATGTGGGTTCAATCCCTGGCCTCGCTTATTGGGTTAAGGATCTGGCATTGCCATGAGCTGTGGTGTAGGTCGCAGATGAGGCTCAGATCCCGAGTTGCTGTGGCTCTGGAGTAGGCCAGTGGCTACAGCTCCCTAGCCTGGGAACCTCCATATGCTGCCACCAGTGGCTACAGCTCCCTAGCCTGGGAACCTCCATATGCTGCCAGTGTGGCCCTAAAAGACAAAAAGACAAAAATAAATAAATAAATAAAGTAAAATAAAATAAAGTAACTTAAATCATGAGCACATAAAGTGCGACAGATATTGTGCTCAGCACTAGGATAAAGTAGTAGGTAACACAGAAATATGAACCATATTAGAACCTGGTCCCTGTCCTGATATAGTTTATATTTTACCACTGAGATTACTCAACCCTTTGGGTTTCTGCTATTTCTAAGACAATTATCCAAAAGTCTTTAATTGCACATCAATGTTTGAAGGGCAAGAATTCCGTCTTTGCCTTCCTTTGAACCCAAAGAACACAACTGAAATCCTTAATAAATGCTTTTGGTTGGCTGACCCAGGCCCAGGATATGCACATTACATAAGCATTTTTGTTCAAGTCTATGAAAACTTGTTTATGCAAAGGTAAGAGACATTATTGAAAAATGTTCCCGGCATTACAGATGTAGCAAATTGCTCAAACTTCCTTTTCACCATGTTAAGTAGAAGACCAGCTGCAGAATTGTCAGAAACAAATTTCCTATTAACATACCTACTTCTACCCAGCATTAATGGAAAATTCTTTCTCCTCTTTGGTGATTCCAATTGTCAGATACTGATAAGCATTATTGGGTAAAAAAACCAAACTCATTCATGTATTAGTACAACTAAGATCAATGCTTTACAGAGTAAGTTGAAAAATCCTTTTGGTTATAGAATTATTTCTAAAGCAGTTTCAGGTCATTCCCTACCAAATATTTCCTTTTATTGCACTCAAAACTGATATTTTCTGATTTGTATGTTTCATTCATAGTTCCATGAAATATGTACAATGCAGCTAATCCTTGATTCAAGGAAATAACGAAATCTATGTGACTCAGGGCCCCAAGAGAGTAATCAAGATCATGAGAGAGCTTAAAATCTTGTCTTACCAGGAACAGTAAGCTTAAATCAATTATGTTCAATTAAATCAATTATGTTCAATCTGCAGACCTAGAGAGGATGGAGTAACATTCCTAGGTATTATATTTGTCACATGCAAATAGAATTATACTTTTATGTACTATGAAATTCAGAAGAGAAGATTAAGGATATATGAGTTAAAGTTACACAGGAGCAGTTAGGTAAATAATTAGAAGTAGGTTTAGCTACAAATGACGTAAAACTCCAAATATAAACTTTCTCAGAGAAGAGAGAATTTCATTCCTCTCAAGGAAACAAAATCTGAAGGAAAAAAAAACAGTTCACATCTTTGGAAGACCCCACAGTTAGAGACTCAAGCTCTTGACATCCTCAGAATATGGCTTCAAATTTATAGTCAGAGATGGTCATTCAAGTTCTAGCCACCATGTCTGCAGTCCAGCCATCAGGAAAGAAAAAAAGGGAGCATGAGAAAGGGTTATGTAACACTCCATTTAAGACTGTTTTCTGGAATGTATGTACAAATCCCACTTACAATCCATTAACCAGAGTAATGTCTGTACTGACCTGCAAGGGAGGCCAGGAAATATATCCTTAGTCCAAGCAGCCAGGCATCTGGCTAACCATCAGAGTTCTACCACTTAAGAAGGAAAAGAAGAACACATATTCTGAAACAACCAGTGGTCTCTGTCACATGGATGCCAAATCATAAGAAAATGTTGACTGATAAATAACTCTAGAATGATAGTTTCTTGGAAAGTTAAATGCTCCCCAACACTACAGCTATTTAGCAAAAGCTAAATGGTCACTCACCAAAAATGCCAAACTGGAATCTGAGCATTTTTACAGGTTTTGGTTAAGTCACTTCCAAGATTCTACATAAGCCAGAAGAAATTAAACTACAGGTAGAACTACAAACCACTGAATTAACCATTGGATTCATATTCAGTCCCCAGTCCAGATTTTATAAAAGCAGCCACACACTTTTTTTTTTTTTTTTTTTTTTGCTTTTTAGGGCCACACCCACAGCATGTGGAGGTTCCCAGGCTAGGGGTCCAATCTGAGTTACAGATGCCTGCCACAGCCACAGCCCCGCCAGACCCCAGCTGCATCTGTGCCCTACACCACAGCTCATGGAAACACCGATCTTAACCCACTGAGCAAAGCCAGGGATCGAACCTGCAACCTCATGTTTCCTAGTCAGATTCATTTCTGCTGCGCCACAACGGGAATTCTAAATATAGTCACATTCTAAAGTACTGGAATTTAGAGCTTCAATGTACAAATTGCAGGGCAAGGGGTAAATTCAGTTCATAACCTCTTCATTTTTTTCACACTTGCTCTGTTGTCAACAAGTAAATGGACACTGATATAGAGAACAGGAAGTAAGAATAGGATGGAAAACCCCCAAAGTCTGATAATCTTACTGATTTATCAATACCTAGATTTAGATAGTATAACAAAACAAAAGTCCTTCCCAAAAAGTAGTGGTAGGAGTTGGGAGATTGTAGGAGATTTTTGTCACACCCAATTAATTGTACCATCTTTTTCTCTAAGTATACCTATTTCTACATATAGTTCTAAACATCAATTATCTGAAATCAGACCAATATGCCTAGCTTAGTATTTTAAAAATGTAGTACCTTCATCATGTGCTTTCTTTCAAAATAACTAAATTTTCATTTAGCTAAGCAATTGTAATATAATTGCAACATAAAAGCACATGAGAGTTTATCTTCATATAAACACATTTAAATTTCACAACTTTGACGTTTGCAAGAGTGAGCCAAGCTTAGCCTCTCAATTGTTGTGCAAACTCTCCTAATTATGGGATATATTTTGTCATCATTTATGGATTTCATGAATTCCTTCATTTAATAAAGTTTTATGGAATGATAATTATGTGCCTAAAACTATAGGTACAGCAGTAAATGAGACCACCACAGCCCCTGACCGTCTCAGCTCTCAGAAAGCTTAAAATCTGGAGAGATGCAGGGCAAATCCTTCCCTTCAGAAAGAAGGCAGATACTCCAAATTGACTTCCCAAAAAACCCAAGTCCCAAATTTCCTGATACAGGAAACTGGCATCTTTCATCACGCTCCTAAACAGCTAGCACAGATGACCAAGACTCAGCATTTGAGCTGAAAATACTTTACTCCCAGGCCCCTAAACAGCAATCATCCCATGGGCCACTTTCACATTCACCTCAGAAAAAGTCATAGCCTCAGAAGGACAGGGTCCATCTCCTGAAATATGGTCAAACAAGGCTATAAGGCCTATATCAACTGTACCCTGGCCCAAACACACCCTTCACAGAATGCAAGAGACTCAAGAAAAAACCCATTTGATAACTCAGCACCCAGGAGTTCTAGCCTGACCAAGTAACTCTGCAGTATTCACCAGTGCCTTCTACATGAAACATCCCTATAAGACATTCAAAACAGTTGTGAAGGTTTTTCCCTGTTTATCTTTATATTGAGCCTAACACAGTACCAGAAATGTAGCAGGTCTTTGACAGATATTTGCTGAATGAGCAAATTACAAATGAAAGCATACCTGTTTATCATCTTCCAAATGACTCTACAAAGTTGTGTTGCCCCCAGTAACAAGTGTCATTCACAGGTATTTATGAATTTGTATCCTATTACAAGCATGCAGTTTTACCACCAGTGAATTTCCTCCATCCCAGTTTGCAGGGAATAAAATGCCAGTGCGTTTTCACTGTCTCCCTGCATATGTTGGTAGTAAAATATTCACGACTTAGAGAATTATGCAGTGTGTTTTCAACAGCAGCTTTTGAAAGCCACTTTTTCCATTAAAACTGTCAGTTTGGTAATACAGCCATGATTTCAAAGCAAAGGAGCATTATGGCGCAAATCAAAGATAGATTACATATTTTATGTTTACATATTCCAGGACCTTCACAGTGTAAAGTTGTTGGCTTTTTTTTTAGACTTTATGTGTAAGTCTCATCCATTTTGGAATTGGAATGCATCACCTTTATTATGAACCAAATAAAACCAGTGTATAATATATGTGGTATTGCTAGGTATTATATTTGCGCTACTCACAGGCAACTGTAAGAGGAAAAAGTGGTAGTGAGAACCAAAAAAAGCCATTCCTTGTTGCTTTAATTTCTAATTAATGAACCCCTGTGTATCTTCTATCTTCCTAATATTCTGGCAACACACACATATATCCCCAATTTGTCTTTGATTAAAATTACCTTCTGGTCAGATAAAAAAAAGCTAACAAATTTATAACCAAAGGGCCCTTAAAAGTGAGAGAAATCTCTGAGGCTATTTTTTATTAGCCGAACATAAATTAATATCTCTGACAATTAGTTGCAACTTACTGGGTTTGAGGTGAAAAGGAAAAAAATTGCTTGGCAATAAGACAGCCTGTATCTTAATTATAGGTTATAATGCATACTTGGGCATGCTCAGTTTATAGGAAAATAAATAAATAAAAGGAACTAAAGCTCTTAAAAAAAAATAGTATTTGTCCATTAGGGGTAAGATTCTTAACAACACATGAAAGTGACAAGATGATAGCCTGTTTAAACACAGATAATATGCTTCAGACGTTTCCATCTTTAGCAACATGGTGGTAAATGAGTGTTGTATAAATTAAACTAATATTGGAAGAGTTTTGCTGTCCTAAGATGAGATGAAAACTATTTTATTTAAGCATCTTTTCTGGTCACCAAGACCCCACAGGGGAAAAAAAAAATGCATTAAAGAGAAATAGAAGCAATGCAGCACCCTGGTTAAGAATGTGGGCTCTGGAACAGCCTAAGTTCATATGGTGGCTCTGCCATTCACCAGCTTTAAAGGCCATGAAGCCCTCTGTGCCTTGCTTCCTGATCTCCAAGTGGGAGTAACACTTAGTCTGCCTAACCCAACTCCATTCCTGTCACCTTTCTCCTCCATTGAAAGTGGAGGAAAGAGGTGACAACTTAGTTACCAGACTCCTACACAGCTAGCGTTGGGCACATCTATGATACCATTTTGGCTAGAGAGATATAATCAACAGTCTGGTGGCAGTTACTAGGGAAGCAGTTATTTTCCTGTAAAATGAATGGCGATAGCTGGCTCTACCCCTTCCACCAATATCTTGCTTTGAACACAGAGACATCTTAAATTGTGGCAGTCATCTTAGAACTTGAGGGAAAGGCCTGGAGAATCCTAGTGACACTGGCCTTGACATCACTGAGCCTCAGAATAATCATCCATAACTGCCAACCACCAAACTTGAGAAAAATAAACACTCATTTAAGTTATTATAAGTTGAGTTCTCAGTTACTTGCGGCTCAAAGTATTTCTAACTAATGCAGTAGGATTAGTAATAGCACCTCTTCTAAATTGTTTGTAAACACTAAATAGTTCACATAAAGCACTTAGCACAGTGCTGACATAGAAGGATAATGGAGTAAATGATTATTAGCTACTAGTAGTACCATTAATAGTAATAAAAGCAGTATCAGCAGCAGATTTTAAAGCCTGATAAGAAAAAGAATATACTTGAAATATGGTATCCCTGGATGTACTGCCTTTGGAACCATAAGCCTAGGATAGAAGACACCCAAGGATTCCAGCAAGCCTCAGGTTTAATTGGCCCAGAAAAGAATCCAGAGCCCTGGAAGAACCAGTGTGATTCCCAAAGGAGCATTGCCTACAGTCATAGGCTACCTCAGGCACTGAGAAATCTGGACCAGTACTAAAATCCATTGCAAAAGAAACAAGAAGAAGGTAAAGCAGAACATATGCAACATGGAATTACAAGAAATGCAGTTTATAAGAAATAAGCAGTTAGGGATTATAAAAGTAAAAAGGCGTATATTAAGAACAAGGCTGATTCAATGCAATCACATGTCAGGCAGAAAATGACATGTCACTTTAAAATTTTGTATTTCGAGTTCCATGGGATTAAGACAGCAGAGTAGAAGGACAGGAGCTCACCTTCTCTCATAAAAGCAACAAAATTACAACCAACTGCTGAACAACCTTCAATAAAATGACTGCAAACTATCAAACAAGATATCCTACACCATAAGACACAAAGAGGAGGTCACATCAAGATGGTAGGAGGGGCAATTACACAATATAAGCAACCCCATACCGGACGGGTGGGTGGCTCACAGACTGGAAAGTAACTATATCGCAAAGGCTTACCCACAGGAGTTAGAGTTCTGGGCACCAGGTCAGGTTCCCACGCCTGGGGGCGGGGGGTGTCTGGCATTAGGACAAGGAGTGACCGGAGCACTTGATGTTGAGGGCCAGAGGGGTTTGTATGCAGGAGCTCCACTCTGGAAAAGCACACACAGGCTTTCATGTGCACTGGGTCCCAGGGCAAAACAGAGACTCCATAGGAATCTGGGTCAGACCTACCTGTGGTTCTTGAAGGATCTCCTGGGAAAACAGGGGGTGACTGTGGCTTGTTGTGGGGGAAGAACATTGGAGGCAAATGGCTCGGGAATAATCATCAGCGTGAACTCCTCTAGAGGTGGCCATTTTGGAAAAATCTGGCTCCATCCATCAGGGCTGAGAAGCCCCAGGCCAAACAACAAACCAGAGTGGGATCACAGCCCCACCCATCAGCAAACAGGCTGCCTAAAGAGCCCCCAGGTACACAGCCGCCTCTAATCACACCCAAAGACAAAGCCTCACCCACCAGAGGAATAAGAATCAGCTCCACCTGCCAGTGGGCAGGCACCAGTCCCTCCCATTAGGAAGCCGGCAACGAGCCTCCACCTGCTCCCCATACCAATTTCAGCCACAAGGGGGGCAGATATCAGAAGCAAAGGAGGCTTCAACCCTATTGTCTGCAAAAAGGAGACCACACCAAAAAACTACACAAAATGAAAAGCAGAGAATTATGACTTATATAAGAGAACAAAAAAAAAACTCAGAAAAGAGCCATGTGATCTGGAGATTATCAATCTCTGTGAAAGACTTTAATGATAGTAAAGATGATTCAAGATCTTGGAAATAAACTGGGCCAAAGATTGGTAAATTATAACAAACACTGAACAAATAAATAGAACATTTAAGGGTTAAGCAAACAGAGATGTAAAATTTTCTATTTCATAAAATTCATTCTTCAAGAATTGCTAATGAGGTTTATCTTCCTCTCACCTTAGCCATGAAATAAAACATATGCTTATCCACAACCACAAATGTAATTTACACTAATCAAAAGTATATTGACTACCAGTTTCACTTGGGAAAAGACAGAGCAAAATTCAGATCCCTAAGATTGTCACCAAATAACCAGACGGTAAATACCAAAATATCAAAGCCAAAAAAATTTTTTCCCATAAAACAGCAGCACTTTGTTTTGGAGCAGCGAGTCCATCTCTGAATGACAGAGAAGCTGGTGCTCTGATATTCTTCACTACTGTGTTTACAAGAGTTTGCTTAGGTTCTTGCTATTACTGCCATCAGAGGAAAAAGATGGCAACAGCAGCTAAGCAGCAGGGTGGGAAGAACAGCTGAAAACCTGCACTGGTTCTGCCCACACAATCACAGAGAGACCACTTCCATTTCCAATGCCCTGTGTTAGTCTTTGCCACTGACTGGCAGGATACTAGATGTAGGTTTATTCTAAACGCTTACAATCACTCAAGTCAGTAATGTGTAGTGTGAAATAAACAATATTATGTAATTCCCCAATATCACGTTGGCCTTTCTGCAGCAGAATAGATCCATTTCCTGTCTTCTGGGTAAACAGGGTGCAATTCAAAGCTCTGTGCCATGCTGGCCCATTAGACAGAGCTGTCCCAGTATGCTGGCAGCATAACTGTAACCAACACAGTGCCTCTTTCTCCTTCCTTCTTATTCATAGTGGTGTAAGGATGAATTGTTAGCTTTAACTTTGAGTTTCCTGGCATTGGTCCATTTGTATCACCACCCTGGCATTATTTAAACACAGTGTGCTTCATATTTATGAGCTTACAAAATTTCTGGTCTCCCGCTTCTGCCATTCTTAAGAACCATCAAGGGAAAAGGGTGTGACCATAAAAGCTAGTGTGTAACAAACCTCATTCAAATGCAGGCAGGGTATTGGGAATCTTAATTCTATTAGAGCATGAACAATGAATGTATTTGTGTTAGTTACTTTCCCACTTTGAGGTTAAACAAACCAGTGAATGGGACTCTGGGTGGCAGCCGAATGAGATACTGCATTGGATGACGCAGGCAGACAAATGCCAGAGAGCATTTTAAAACACAACGAGTCTCTTTCCTGCCTTCCCATGACTTTTCAGCAATTTGGATTCTGTAAATGCAAGTGAATAGCTCCAGTCCTCCAATATCTTCATTCAGCAGTTCGGTTCCGAGGGTCACGTGATGCATTTATCTCTATGGCTGCTTCTAAGAAAATGTACCCCATTCAAAGAGGGTTTGAATTAACTATAGTAAATGTGTTCCATCTACGCTTAAATTGATATTCTTTCCTGAATAAAGTTCTAATTTGCAATAATTGCCAGACTGAATAACTTGCCGAGAACCTCCTACTAATGCCCCCACTAGCCTTGTTTCCCACCACTGTGATTAACTGAATACAGTCGTGTTTGAAACACTGCCATACAACACGTGCCGCACCTTTGACAATGGTATAGGCTCCAACACAGGTCTGCCTCTGTTGCAGCACCCACTGCCGTTAATAAGCATCACCTCCTCTAAATTGGTGCTACCACGCGCTGCCTCTACAACCTGTCCAAAACTTACTTCACACAGTTACTTAGTATGTCTGGTATCTGGCATGATTTTTAAGTAGAACAGTAAGAAGTAAATCTGTAGGAATATGGATTCCATGTGCTTATTTTTCCGAAAATCTTCAGGTAGAGTATCTGGTACAGGATATGGGCACTAAAAACTTAGGGGCCATCCCCTTATTCCACTGTATTGCCAGTATTCTGCCTTGTGAGCCTGAAGCTATGCTGACCCCAGGAAGCATTAACAAGTATCAGAAAAGTACAAAGAATTATAGCTTTCCAAATCAGGTAGGTGTTGACTAATTAGGCTGAATTCAAACAACAGCATAAAGAGCTTAACATGGATGACATGGTGTAAGAAGATTCTTGGTTCATCAGGTTGTCACAGGCCTTCAAGTAGGAATCACAGTAGATAAAATAGTCTACACCTGAGTTTCAAGAAACTTGCCCCCATACAAAGGGATATCCATTCTAAAATTTTCACTAGAGCTGTGAAACTCAATTAGCAGCACTGGTTCTAAATTGCAATGAATTTCATAATTTTTTCCTAAGACTCTTGCCCTTCACTGGTTCTCACCTAATTGGCATTCAACAAATATTTATGTCATTGCTGATGTTTAAAAAAGTAGTTATTAAAGTTAATATAAAGCTTATTTTATAAAAAAAAGAAAATATGTATTGTCAAAATTCTAGTCATAATGATATCCTTCAAAATTTGCTAATAACATAGGATATTATAAGGGCATAAAGAAAACACCAATTGAAGTTTACCTACAGGTGGTCCTATGGGAATTCTGCAATGTGTCTCTACCAATAAAGACTTAGAAAAATGTATCATTCTTGTAAATCTATTCTAAGTTGCGTGAGCAGCATTGAGAACTATGTCGAGATACTCATACTGCAACAGAACAAAGGGTGGGGGAAAAAAATGTATGCATGTAAGGATAACTTGATCCCCTTGCTGTACAGTGGGAAAAAAAATAAATTATAATAAAAAAATTTTTTTAAATAAATAAAAAATAAAACACACACACAAAAAAAGAAAAATGTATCATTCTATCAATTGGCCTAAGAAAAACAAATACAAAAGCAAGACAAGAAAACTGGCCAAAGGCATGAAAATATCTCTCAAGAAATGGTAAAATCCTTGATTTCCTACTAGACCTCTGGGTTCCTAGTATTTTTTTCATTTTTTCAGTTTCTAAGGACTGTACCTATAGGAGGTTTGCTATCAGATCTATAAAGAAATAGTGGGATGAGACACATGTACCCGCATGCTCATTGCAGCACTATTCACAATAGCCAAGACATGGAAACAACCTAAATGTCCATCAACAGATCACTGGATTAAGAAGATGTGGTGTATATATACACAATGGAATACTATCCAGTCATAAAAAAGAACAAAACAATGCCATTTGCAGCAACATGGATGGAACTAGAGACCCTCATACTGAGTGAAATAAGCCAGAAAGAGAAAGACAAATACCATAGGATATCACTTAAATCTGGAATTTAATATACAGCACAAATGAACATTTCCACAGAAAAGAAAATCATGGACATGGAGAACAGACTTGTGGTTGACAAGGGGGAGGAGGAGGGAGTGGGATGGGTTGGGAATTTGGGGTTAATAGATGCAAATTATTGCCTTTGTAATGGATTAGCAATGAGATCTTGCTGTATAGCACTGGGAGCTATAAATAGTCAATTATGATGGAGCATGATAATGTGAGAAAAAAGAATATATACATGTTTGTGTAACTGGGTCACCTTGCTATACAGCAGAAAGTTGACAGAACTCTGTAAATCAGCTATAATGGAAAAAATAAAAATTATTATAAAATTTTTAAAAAAAGAAATAGTGGGATGAATTAGCTGGCAATTTTTAGTCACAAAGAGTTGGGCTTAAAAATAAGCTAGGAAGGCCACAATGATCAAGGCTGAGTTAAAGTTTGTCATTCAATCCAGTCACTTTTTAAAAGCTAGAAATATTTAGCAATAAATTCCATTAGGATAGAAAATAAATAACTGAAGTTGATATGATCTTTTTAGGCAAATAGACAAAATCTACAGAAGCAAGTGAACAAAAGCTGTATAGTTCTGACTCAAAACACACCTTTGTCTGAAATATGCAGTTAATTTATACAGAAAACAAAAAACTATTGGTGGTAGAAAACCCTCCCAAGACTTCAGGGTTAAAATACCTGAGTCTTCTGTCTTCTGATCTTAAACTTTTCCAGAAAGGCTAGTAAGTATAAATCCATATTTATGGAATGGTGGAAATTACAGAAACAAAAGTACTTTGACTAGTTTACCCAAAAGCAGTCAATCTCCATTTTGTAAATCCCAAGAAGCATGAAAACTTTCCTACATGTCTTTCCCCTCCCACCTCAATTCTTCTTCCAGTCAAAATATCATATAATGTTTAGTTATTGGATATCTTCTACCTGCCTACCTATATCACGATTTTCCTGTGTCAGTGAAGAAAAGTCAGATGCAAATGCTTTCTCGGTCTGATACATTCCCATTGCAGTTAGACAAATACATTTAAATTTTAATGTCCTTTGGGTCAGGGAGAGTATTTAGGCATCTCTTTTGATAATATGTAAAAAAAAAATGCACATTTGAGAACCTAATCATTCTTATTATGATAGAATAAATAATAAATCTTCTTACACAGAAAATAGGCAGAGCTTGAAGAGTGACTATGGCAGTTTTCATTTTTTCAGCCAAGTCAACCAACAAAAGCAAGCCTGTACTCATCGGAATGAGAAAGTATTTCTCTGCCCCCGTTCCTATTTACCCTTGACCTCAAATGTGACTGACAAGTGGAATGGTGAGTTGGGAATGTGAGCAGACACCTGTCCACTGAGGAATGGACTGGAGCCAACAGCTCATTACACAGAAAACTACTAAACAGCCATTGTAGAACAACGACTTTTCATCACCTGGGTCAGATACAAACCAATAACCTAGAGGTGAAAGGCTGTCCATCAAATTCCAGTTCCCACTTCCCAGGTCCATTCAATTCCATCTATTCAATTTTAAGGACTCTCTTCTATAGGTTTGTGCAAAAGAGGCCATGTGATTCAATAGAGTTCAGACTGTTATTATTTATGGGATGAACTGAAAGGATTATAGATTCGATCACAATTAAGTTCTCGCCTAATGAATCTGCAGGCTTTAAATAATCTTCTCAAAGTGCACATCACTTTTCTTTTCTCCATAGACGCTCTTGAGAGAAGGCACACTGGGTGATTTCAATGGTAGATACTCTCAGCCCTGAAGTGGATTTGACATGTAGACCAGGCTGCTAAGCCCAAGACTGTGAAGTCCACACTAGTTGCAGTGTTCCTGATGTGTGAGCACGTATTCATAAATTAGCAGCCCAAGTGTTTAATTTTCATGCAAGTACTTATGTGTTTACTAAAGATTAGCATTTTAATTAGTCTATATTTTTCTCTCAGACAATTGGCACGAATAGTATTTGCAGATACCTGACTAAGAGGATGCAAAGTAAAAAAGGGGGGGGAATAATACAGTTTTATTCAAAAATCCTAATTAGCCAGTCATTCCCTTAGCATTAAAAAAAATGACATGAAGTTAGGTAACCACAGAGATTGTGTGGTTGGTTTGGTTTGAGGTTTTGTTTTTTATTTACTTTATTCATTGGTTATTTTTGGTGGGTTTTTCTTCTCAATTATAGCTCTCTCTAGAGAGTTCAACAGAAGTCTTTTCTCTCAGATCTCTCTGTATTGTGTATTTGGGTCATGCTTGGAATATTAAACATTTTGTCTCCTCCATTTTAATTCTGATAGTACAACATTATGAAGTGGCTTTAATTCAGTTAATTTCTGAGAGACATTGAAGAAAATGATGGAGATACTTCAGTGCTGTTTAAAGGCTTTCTGCTGCAATTGGATAAAATCGCTATTGTGAGACTTTAATGGAACAGCTGAAAAAGTGAAAAAGTTGCTAGGACATGACAAGAATCCTGAAACAGAGAGGCTTCACCTGGAAATGCCCATGCTGACAGTCATTGCAACAAATTTAGTCACTTCGGATTACTACTAAGGTCTTTTCACAGATCCAAATGCAGCAATTCAGAGGTTGGATGTAGTTAATTATGGGACACCAGCAAATCACATCACATGTGAATTCACTTTCCCCCCTATTACCAGCTGATTGAATTAGAAAGCTTTCTAAAATGTCCTTACTTTTCTGATTTTTCCAGGTACAACTTTTTCTTCTATTTCCTACTTGATAGTATTTTGTTCATTATTTCCTACTTTTATAGTTTTGTTCTGATATTACTCCCTCCATAAGATAATGAAATTTGTACTTAAGTTTTTTCTTGCAAATTTTCTAAAGTAATGTGCTTAGGAAGCATTGCTTGTTGCTCACAAAAAATTTGTTTCAGATGGCCTAGATTTTATGCATTGACCAAGCAATGTTTAAAAGGAAATCTTTGAGATTTTAAAGGATCTTGAGCACCAAAACCAATTTTTGCTTTGCATCTTTTTTCCATGTATTGGTTAATTTGAAGCAAAAGGTGGTTTTAAAAATTAGTACCACAGAGATGAGCATGGAAGTAGCCTATGATGTCAATGTCATATACCATTTTTCAAATGTATAATGGAACCTGATCTCCTTCATTGGCATAGTTATGACTAGCTGTCACATACATTGTGGATGTTACATATAACCATGTGGTGTTATTATAATATGTAACATGACATGACAGACAGTAAATGGTTCTCTGAAAGAGGGCGCAAAGACATCAAAATGTTCATGAAAAACAAATGAAAGAGCAAGCGATTTAAAAGGGAATAGTTATCTCTTTTCATAATATCCAAAAATAAATCCTCCATATTTGGGCCCCTTCATTATTTTTAAAAACTTAAGTGTCTGGGGGAAATCTCAACCCCATCTACTTTAAAGTACAATCACCCATTATTTCTGCACAAATGAAGCTTCTTATCAAAACTTTGACTGAACTCCTTAACTCCTTAAGAATCATACTTCAATCTCTTGCCTTCTTAAATTATACAGATGTAATCATTTTTAAGACTTGGAGTCATCCTAAGTGTCAATTATAGTGCAGTAAGGCTCTTATTGGCTATTGCGTTTACTCTGAAAAGGGATTCTTCCATACAGCTATATTTTTTATTATATTTATTTAGCTACATCTCCCATTAGTATCAGGAGATGAATGAATGATCCTGAGATAAATATTCATGTACTCAAAGACAGTGCACTGAGGTTTAACTATCTTCTGACTACTTGATCTGGTCATTTTTTAATCCCTAAAGAGTCAACCATCCCATAATCATCTTTTTTACCTGCTACACTCACAAAATCATTGGTTAACAACAGATTCCTTAGTATTAAGGAAAAACCACAGCTGATTGAGGTAAATCTAATCAGTGGCTCACGCAGTCACTTTTAAGACACTGACGGACACTTTGGGACCTCGGCTAAGAAAAACGTAGACACAGCCAATCACAGAACATTATGTGGGCAAGCAGTCTGCACCCGCATATGGCACTAAAGTAGTAGATACACAGCTTAAGCACTTTGAACTGTTTTTGCAAATGATTACTGAGACAGCAGCAAGTCAAAACTAAAACTCGGCCCTTCTTCCCTAAAGCAGTATGAAGTCCATCAAGCATAAATTATTTCTCTAAGCACAAGCAATTTCTCGTCTAAGAGATGACCAAGAGAAATTCACAAAGCTCTTTACAATGAAGTGCTTATCTAGGAAACAAAGAAATCTGCCAAATTTACATAAGAAACAAAAGGAGTAAAGATTTGGTAATGCAAAAATTGCTAAATGCCCTATATAATATCACTTTGTGGCAAGACTAATTTGTCATCTTTAGGACTCAGTTTCTTCTGTGTCTGTGGAGTTGGGGCTACCTTGAAAGGAACAATGCCCGTATTGTCTGGAGTCAATAAGCAATTTGAAAATGTGGTAAATTTATTACTTACAAGTGAGGTAACATGCAAAAGGGCTTTGAAAACTTGTTGAGCATCACAATAATGATTAAAATCAGAATAAAAGAAGTTGTTTATGGATACTGATACAGACAGATATAAATATTGCACTGCATTATACTATTTTTCTGCATGAGAAAATTTAGTTGTGAATGTTACTCTGCACAAAACTATACCAGAAATATAGCATTGAAAAAATCTGAAATGACTCCCAATAAAAATAGCAGTAAGAATGTGAGGGTAGGGGTTCCCATCTGGCTCAGTGGTTAACGAATCTGACTAGGAACCATGAGGTTGCAGGTTTGATCCCTGGCCTTGCTCAGTGGGTTGAGGATCTGGCATTGCTGTGAGCTGTGGTGTGGGTTGCAGATATGGCTTGGATTCCGCATTGCTCTGGTTCTGGTGTAGGCCAGCAGCTACAGCTCCGATTCGACCCCTGGCCTGGGAACCTCCATATCCTGTGGAGCAGCCCTAGAAATGGCAAAAAGACAAAAAAAAAAAAAAAAGAATATGAGGGTAATAAAGTATTTGTGGGAGTTCCCACTGAGGCATAGTGGGTTAAGAATTCATCACTGTGGAGGCTCAGGTTTGACCTCTGGCCCTGCGCAGTGGGTTAAAGAATTGGGCATTGGAGTTCCTGACGTGGCGCAGTGGTTAACGAATCCGACTAGCAACCATGAGGTTGTGGGTTCGATACCTGCCCTTGCTCAGTGGGTTAACGATCCAGCGTTGCCGTGAGCTGTGGTGTAGGTTGCAGACGCGGCTCGGATCCAGCGTTGCTGTGGCTCTGGCGTAGGCCGGTGGCTACAGCTCCGATTAGACCCCTAGCCTGGGAACCTCCATATGCTGCCCGAGAGCAAGAGCAGCCCAAGAAAATGGCTAAAAAGAAAAAGAAAAGAAAAAAAAATAAAAGAATTGGGCATTGCCACAGCTGTGGCTGGGATTCAATCCCTGGCCCAGGAACTTCCCTATGTCAAGAGCATGGCCATGAAAAAAAAATGTCAAAGTTAAGCCACTTCAGCATGTTTCAGAACTTTCATAAAATTTAAAAAGTGGATTCCATAATTTTAACAATTAGAAAGAAATGATTTCCAATGAAAATGGAAAAAAAAATCTCCATAAAAGTAAGGTGATATAATTGTTTCCCCCCAGGAATATATTCATTCTTCCAACACCCATCTCATGAAAGTCTACTTAATTCCCCTTCCCACCAGCTCCTCTTCGTTTTTAGGGTTTCAATACAGCTATCACTTCCTCAGGAAACTTGCCCTAGAAAGCCCCTCTAGGAACAGCCAACATGTCTTCTTCTATAGCATCTATCTTAACAGCTACTACTTCTTCCCCCTGCCCCACCCGATAAACCATAGAAACTCTTGAAAACCTTCCTCTTCTGATATTTAAGAAAAAATTGAATAAATAGGCCCTGTGCTAGGAAACAGAAATGCAGCAGATACAACCTAGTCTCTGCTCTCAAGGAGTTCTCAGTTCAGTGAAAAAGGCCCCATTCAAACAAAGATAATATCCATGGGAAGTAGAATGAAAGGGACACTGGAGCTGGACCGAGAATGTCAAGAGGGAGAAAAGAGAGGAGAGCCAACTAGCAAGTCACAGAATCCATGTGGACTGTGTGGTCCTCATAGTAAAGCCTAGCACATTTTCAACTAAGAGCATATATATATCAATCTCATCATTTAGAATTGAGTTATATGAAAAACTGAAAGAAGTTCTAGAGCACTTCTAAACTATTTCTCAAAACACTAGCATCCTAGCAGAACATCAGTAATTATTTAGAGAAGCATTTAAAAAAAAAATTCCTTGGCAAAAATATACCTAGGAGGTATTGTGAACGAACTAAGTTTGTTTTGCATAATATGCAGCAGGCCAAAACTCTGAGATGCACAGGCTCACAGAAAAGAAAGGGTTTTTTCGAAAAGCAAAGTGAGAAAACAGAAAAACAAACCGTAAATCTACCTTGCAGAAGGCAATGGGCTGGATTATTTCTAGGTAACGAATGAAGCAGCAGGCGGTGGACAGCGTTGGGGGCTTGGGAGGCATGGGGAAAGGTGATTGAAAAAAGGTGGGTAATCATTGTTCTGAGCAGGCCAACAGGCTACAGGCCTCTGCACGTTCAAAGGTGGAGCTTAGCACAATCTGAGAGTGGGGTTTTCAGTCCTCTGACATCAACAGGTCACCTAGCGGCCACTCGCACATACCCAGTTGGAAGATCGGGGATCCTAGTCATTATTCACCACCTCAGCTCAAATTAGACACAGCTGACTCCAATTCCTGAAAAGCAACTGGAGCTACCTGCCCCTTGGAGGACATGCAAGACTTTTGGAACAACTAAAATGACCTGCAAAGGCAGGCTAAGTAAATTTGACTAATGGTTACCCATGTTTTCAATATTATGTGGTTTACCTCAATAGGGGGTTTCACAGGGCTCTAACACAGGCTCTAAGTAGCCCTTATAGGAAAGAACCTTGTTAAACTTTCTCAAGTCTTGCAAATTTATTTTATCAGGAAACCCTTTTTTTCATAGACCACCACTGCCATCTCAATGGATATGACTGGAAAAGCTGATCTAGACATGTATACGTCAGCTACCTGTTGCCCTCTTCATCAACAATATCATGGAAATTGTTGCTTTGATTAGAATGTGTTATCTCAAAAGATGTGTACAGCATCAGTGAGAATCACCTCAGAGACTCTAACAAGAGATAATTAGATCTGACTCAACAGCCACTTTCTTATATACATGTAAACCATAGTTAATCCTATATAAATCTTATATTTAATATATTAGTTCCCAATATTAAAAAACATGAAAAGATTGAGCATTTAGATGTGGGACACACATCCCCAATTCCAATTTTATCTCTAATGCTGAGACAGTGGAGGCACACGATCAGTGACTTCCTGTGGAACCCTGAGTAAGTCCTTCACTCTCTAGCCTCTATGAAAAAGTGAAGGTCTGACCTGCATGGTCTCTGAATGTTCTGGACACCACAATCATCCCTCACTGATGTTTAATGTACATTTGCTTTCTACATAGCCAATTTTCATATTTGAAAACCTGGTGTTAATTTTTGTTTCTTGTTATTCTAATCACCACTTCAATGTTAACAAAATCTCTTGAGGATGGAAATATTTTCAAAAATGCTCTGGGTCTCTCAGTTGATTGCCTAGGCATGTTCTAAGCCTCAACCCATGGTGGGCTGCTAATTTTAGTCATGTAGGAAAAATTTATTTCTAACAGTGTGCCAAACTACTGAACATTTTTGTTCTACTTCATTTTAGTTCTGGAAAAACTGTATTTGTTCTATCACAGACTTCAAGAGTAGATGATATAATGTAGTCCTAAATCAAGTTATATATTGAACATCTAATCTTGTTTGCACAGAAATTGGGAACATGTCTTCAGCTGATAGGAAAATTTAAAACAGCCCTGTAAGTATAGGTATTTCATGACCCAAAAGACAGCATTTAGTTTCTAGGGGAACAGCCCTTTGTTCTTCAGAAGATGCAAAGAGATAACATGAAATGACAAAAGGTACGAGGGTTATAAAAAAGCCCAAAAGCTGAGAAAGTTCCTGACCTAAGAGCCGGGACAAAAAAAAAAAAAAAAATCTGAAGGAGAACATACCAGAAAGCAATTAACTAAGTGCAAGGAATTGTCCTCATCCACTCAGCTGAAGGTCAGTATGTCAAACTCACAGTTAGGTAAATTGAGGTAACAGTGACTTTTAAATATTTATAGATTATGAGTCTCAAAGGTGAAGAAGTTTGGGTTGGTACATTTGAGTCCCATAAAAGAACATTATAGTCTACTGTATTCCTGTGAAGTCAGGACAGGTAAGCTCCCATATGGCCCTTTTCTTGAGAGTTCCATGCTTGAGAAAAGGAATAAAATTTTGATTCAGGCCCATAAATCCAAAGTGGTTTTTCAAGGTTTGAAAACCTTAGTCTTTTTGAATTACAATCTGCCCTGCTTTGGCATTGGAAGGCATTCACGACTGCTATCAAGGTAAGATAGAAATTGATGATTAAAAGAGCATGTTTTTTTAGCCTGTGTCATTCCAAGTTTGCTAGAAAGAGCTGGGATTTATTATGTGTTCATTAATTCTAGGACTGTGGGGCCATGGTTGGTGCCTTTTATGTTAATGAATCCCCTGATTCACTTATATTAGAGGTAAGAAAACCCATGCAGCCCAGCCAACTCTCACTAAAACTGAAATCATCTGCATTGTACCAGTGCCCTCTTTAAAGAGCAGCATTGTTTAAGAGTTTGACTTCATCCACATTTGCCACAGTCATAAATAATGTAGTGATAAAGCCTAGAGTCATCAAAGAAAAGAAAAAGAAAAAAAAGAGTATTGACAATTGTAAGGAAAAAATAAATTTTCTAAAAGTAAATGATCATTCTTTGGAAAATATTTGCCCTGTAAGAAGATTAGAGGAAAACTATACCCCACTTTTGTGGGCAGTATCATCTGAGAGGTAAAAATTCCCAAAGAAGAGTCCATTAATAGTTGATCATAGCCAAGAAAGGCAGAACGTGTCTGCAGGGTTGAGTTTAAGAGTGAGTAGGAAACAGAGGCCTGTCATGGAGGGAGTTTGGAAAGGCCCAGAAGCATGGCTCTGGCATACAAGATTAATGGCAGTAGAAATTTCTCGATAAGGTTATCTTGGAGATTTAAGTGTTGCAAATCATAAAGAAACTGGAATGTGATACAAAAAAAAACTATTAATGTTAGGAGTTATCAAGCTCTAAAAGCCATGCAGTGGACTCCACAGTTTTAGGAAATTGTAGGCCAAGGCTAATCTACCTGGCGTATATTTTTGAATAGCCTGAATCCAAAGCAGAGATTATTCAGAAAACAGGGGGCAGGTCAAATAGCATAGTTTATAACAGTGGCTCTTGACCTTCTTCTCTGCCATCTCAATCACCTAGGAAGCTCTTAAAACATACTCAAGCCCAACCCTCAGGAAGGCAGATTTTGGATCTACATTGGGCCCCCAGGCATCCCTAGTTTTTAAGTGCGCTCAGGTGATTTTAAAGTGCTGGCATGGAGTTCCCGTCGTGGCGCAGTGGTTGGCGAATCCGACTGGGAGCCATGAGGTTGTGGGTACGATCCCTGCCCTTGCTCAGTGGGTTGACGATCCTGCGTTGCCGTGAGCTGTGGTGTAGGTTGCGGATGCGGCTGGGTTCCCCCGTTGCTGTGACTCTGGCGTAGGCCGGTGGCTACAGCTCCGATTCGACCCCTAGCCTGGGAACCTCCATGTGCCGCGGGAGCGGCCCAAAGAAATAGCAAAAAGACAAAAAAAAATAATAATAAAAAAAAATAAAAAAGTGCTGCCAGGACTGAGAATCCCTGTTTTCTTTAAATTGAAATACCATCATTTTCAAAAAACACAAACACATGGCAAAGCGGTTGCCCTAAATACTCAGTGCCAAAAAACTAGCTAGCTCTTTCCTACCCTCCTAGCCTTTTGTTTTGCATGCCCTCCTCAGTCAAATAACCATCCTTCCCACCTTTCTCCAAATACACACAGCTTTTTTTAATGCCTCCACACTTCTTTCATGATGACGCTTCTGTTTCTAACACATTTCACCTGTCCTGCTGCTGCTTCTCAAGCTGGTAACTTAAACTGTTTTGAAAAGTCTTTTGAAAGTCACCTCTTTGGTAACATTTTCTAAGGAATCTTCTTTCTTTTGCTCTATGATTCCATAATACTTTTTTCAGTCCAGACACCTACCACATCCTGTGGTATTACACTTCTTTCTTCAGTCAGCCAGACCCCAGACACTAGCTGCAACACTCACAACGTCTACTGACAGCTAGTCCTAAGGCAGTCATGTTTTGAACACAGGAGCCTGGTTCCTTTGGCTGTGACTGATTGGATCATGGTCAGCACCCAATCCAGTCCCAATCATTCCAAGGATAACCCATGAGGCATGAGTATGATTCAAACGCAGGTTCACCAGATCCCCAAATCTGTGTTCTTTGTGCTATGTTCCATTGCCAATTCCTTTTGTGTAATAAAAGTATCTGAAGTAAGTATGGGATGGATCATTACAAATAGCACGTTTCATGTCATGTGCAAATAGTGATATTTTTACTTCTTCCTTTCCAATTTGGATTCCTTTTATTTATTTTTCATCTCTGATTGCTGTGGCTAGGACTTCCAAAACTATGTTAAATAGTAGTGGTGAGAGCAGACATCCTTATCTTGTTCCTGATCTCAGCGGGAATTCTTTCAGCTTTTCACCATTGAGAATGATGTTAGCTCTGGGTTTGTCATATATGGCCTTTAATATGTTAAGATAGGTGCCCTCTATGCCCACTTTCTGAAGGGTTTTTATCAGAAATGGGTGTTGGATTTTGTCAAAGGCTTTTTCCGCATGTCTATTGAGAGGACCATATGATTTTTATTCTTCAGTTTGTTAATGTGGTGTATCAAACTGATTGATTTGCAGATATGAAAGAACACTTGCATCCCTGGGATAAATCCCACTTGATCATGATGTACAATCCTTTTAATGTATTGTTGGATGCGGTCTGCTAGTATTTTGTTGAGGATTTTTGCATCTATGTTCATCAGTAAATTGGCCTGTAGTTTCCTTTTTTTGTGATACTGTACCTAAAGAATCTTAAAGACTCTACCAGAAAACTGTTAGAGCTCATCAATGAATTTGGGAAAATCACAGGATACAAAATTAATACACAGATATCAATGGCATTTCTATATACCAACAATGAAAGAGCAGAAAGAGAAATTAGGGTAGCAATCCCATTTACCATTGCATCCAAAAGAATAAAATACCTAGGAGTGAATCTACCTAAAGAGACAAAAGATCTGTATTCTGAAAACTATAAGAGACTGATGAAAGAAATCAAAGATGACACAAACAGGTGGAAAGACATACCATGCTCTTGGATTGGAAGAGTCAATATTATCAAAATGACTATACTACCCAAGGCAATCTACAGATTCAATGCAATCTCTATCAAAGTACCAAGGACATTTTTCACAGAACTCAAACAAAATCTCTTAAAGTTTGTTTGGAAGCACAAAAGACCCAGAATAGCCAAAGATACCCTGAAAAAGAAAAATGGACCTGGAGGAATCAGGCTTCCTGTCCTCAGACTATACTACAAAGCAACAATCATCAAAACTGTACGGTACTGGCACAAGAACAGAAATATAGATCAGTGGAATAGGATAGAAAGCCCAGAATTAAACCCACGCACCTACAGCCAACTAATCCATGACAAAGGAGGAAAGAATATACAATGGAGAAAAGACACCCTGCTCAATAAGTGGTGCTGGGAAAACTGGACAGCCACATGGAAAATAATGAAATTAGAACACTCCCTAACACCATACACAAAAATAAACTCCAAATGGATTAAAGACCTGGATATAAGACCAGACACTATAAAACTCATAGAGGAAAACATAGGCCAAACACTCTCTGACATAAATGACAGATCCACCTGTTAGAGTAATGACAGTAAAAATAGTAATAAACAAATGGGACCTAAAATTAAAAGTTTCTGCACAGCAGAGGAAACCCTAAACAAAACGAAAAGGCAATGCAGAGAATGGGAGAACATCTTTGCAAATGAATCAACTGACACGGGATTAATCTCCAAAATTTATTAACACCTTCTGCAGCTCCATCCCAAAAAAACAAACAACCCCATCAAAAAATGGGCAGAAGATCTAAACAGACAGTTCTCCAAAGAAGACATACAGATGGCCAAGAAACACATGAAAAGATGTTCAACATCGCTCATTATTAGAGAAATGCAAATCAAAACCACTATGAGATACCACCTTACACCAGCCAGAATGGCCATCATCCAAAAGTCTACAAACAATAAGTGCTAGAGAGGGTGTGGAGAAAAAGGAACCCTATTACACTCTTGGTGGGACTGTAAATTGGTGCAACCACTGTGGAAAACAGTATGGAGATTCCTCAGAAAACTAAAAATAGAACTACCATTTGATCCAGCAACCCCACTCCTGGGCATCTATCCAGAGAAAACCATGACTCGCAAAGACACATGTACTCCAATGTTCATTGCAGCACTATTTGCCATAGCCAAGACATGGAAACAACCTAAATGTCCATCGACGGAGGAGTGGGTCAAGAAGATGTCGTACATATACACAATGGAATATAATTCAGCCATTAAAAGGAACGAAATACCAGCATTTTTAGCAACTTGGATGGACCTAGAAATTATCATTCTAAGTGAATCAGTCAGACGATGAGACACCAATCTCAAACGCTTTCACTGACACGTGGAATCTGAAAAAAGGGACAAAATTAACTTCTTTGCAGCACAGATACTGACTCACAGACTTTGAAAAACTTGTGGTTTCCAAAGGAGACAGTTTGGTGGGTGGGGGGATGCCCTGGGGTTGTGGAATGGAAATCCTGTAAAACTGAATTGTGTTGATCATTGTACAACTATAAATGTAATAAATTCATTGAGTAATTTAAAAAATAGCACATGTTTCTCCTCAAGAATTTAGAAAATAAAAATGGGCTGAAATAAAATTTAAATTACCTATAATCCCATAATCCAGAAATAATTAAATTTTTAACTTTTGGGATATAAGTAAAATTGTTAACTTTTGGGAAATATGATATAAAATTGTTTCTATATATTAACAATATTGTTATACAAAATTTTACATATCTAAAAAAATTTTATACTTATATATCACCCAGAATAACATTTGTGTATATATATATATATATGTGTGTGTGTGTGTGTGTGTATATATATACCAGACGTACCATATAGAATTTCCCATCCTAGCACAGGGGAAACAAAAGCAAAAAAAAAAATTACAGTTGAATATTCATATTTATTCTTAGCCATTTTAAAAGGTAAGGTTAATAAAAATTGAATTCTAGGTTAAAGAGTATACATACTTTCAGGATTTTCCAGGAAGCTACATTGATTAGCTTCCAGGAGGTCTGTGTGCCCATTTCCCCATATTCTCTCCAGCACTTCATACACAAACTTTAAAAAAAAAATCTTTGCCAGGTTTATAGGTGAAAATGTTATCTCATTTTTTTATTTTAATATAGATGATTATTATTTTGAGTATTTTTCTCTTTTTTGAGGGAGCTCATTTTTGTTTCTTTGTTGTGAATTTCTTATTCCTTTGGGTTTTTCTCTTGAATTTTTTTACTTATTGATTTGTAAAATGTTCATTATGCAGAAGTGACATTAACCTTTTCCTGCCATATATGTGAAAATATTTTTTCTTACTTTATAATGTACCCTTTTACTTAAGATTTTTCGGACCTGCAGAAGATTTTGTTTCCTATTAAGTTAAATCTATCAACTTCTACACTTCCTTCTGCTTAGGCATCATTCTTAAGATTTTCCTTCCCCAAAAATAATGTAAGTATTCCCCATGTGTGTATACACCTGTTTGTGTGTATATATGTGTGTATATATCCTGATAAATATATATCAGGATGTTTCTAATTTTTCTGGGTTTTTAATTCTGTTGCATTGATCTGCCTACACTCTTGAGCTGATTCACTCTGTATTAATCATTACAGTCTTGCCAAATTATTAAAGTATCATTTGGAGTACTCCTCCCCTTTACTAATACTTTTTAAATTAACTATTAGTGGTTGCTTATCCCTGCATATAGATTGGAATATCTTTCAAATGCCTTTGATATATTAATTGAAATTTAATTGATTTAGAAATTAACTTGAGATACAGCACCCCATTTTGATCTCATTCATTGAAGACAGTGCCTAAAACATATCAAATTCTAAATGAATGATAAATAGTAGCTTAATTTAAATAGATCACTCCACTTTTGGTTTCATTTTATACAGTTACTATGTTAGGTCTGTCCCCTACAAGAATATAAAGTATATGTCAATATGTATGTAACAATTTAACAACAGAAATATTGAACCAAAATAGCATGATTCTTTTGTAACTGATACAATTAAACGAATTAAAGTGATTCATCAAGTGCTTTGGTATTAATCTCCAAGACAAAGGCTAAATTATTGTGTTATTACTGGACTCTAATTTAAAAAATTAAATTTAACCCATCAGATTTGGATGAACAATATTCTTGGTGAGGTAGGCAGAATTCTCAGATGACCACCCAAATTTCTACTTCCTGCTGTCCACACACCCTCTATCCATAAGACAATCAAACAATACTGTAGCTATGTACTGCTCTGAAGGGCTTTTGCAATTTTAATAAAGTTCCTAATTAGTTGATTATTCTGAGTAGACCTAACCTAATCAGGTGAGCCCTTAAAAAGGGACAAGTTTTTTCCTATTAAAAAAAAAAAAAAAAAAGGGAGAGAGAGAGACGAGAGATTCAAAATCTAAGAGATTTGACATTAGGAACTTTCTCCAATGCTGATTTATAGACAGAAGGAATCACAGGGCAAGGAATGTGGGTGAACCAAAAAACTGAAAGATCCCCTAGCTTATAGCCAGCAAGAAAATGGAATATTCAGTCCTCTGACCACATGGAACTAAATTTGTCCACAACCAAGTGATCTTAGAAGAGCACAGGTTACGAACACCTTGCTTTCAGTCTTGTGAGACCCTGAGTAGAAAACCCATTCTAGCTGTGCCAGACTGACTTTTGACCTACAAAACCATGAGCCAAAAACTGGATGTTGTCTTAAGCTAAGTTTGTAGTCATTTTTTATGCAACAATGGAAAACTAATATCCCTGATATACAACTTGACTCATACTGCATTTTTATTGCAGATTTGAAGATATCAGTGTGACTTAAATCCAATAACTTACTTACTTACTAGTCAGAAGTGGGTACATCAAAAATCACTATCAAAAGCAATATAGAATATTTGCAATAAGGCACAGTGCAGCAGGCAAAAAAGATTCAGTAATCCACATTGCCATTATGATAATAACAGGGTATGTAATGGCTCCCCTCATTCTCTAATGTCGTTAAATAATGAAAACAACATTTGAGCATTTTTTAAAATCTCCAAGTGTTCAGCCAAGGCCTTGCTAATTAAACATTTTAAAATTATCTCTTATGTACATTCTGAACCCTACCATGATCTACCTTGTCCTCTAATGCAATTTAGAGAACAAACACTGTTGAACTACAAGTCACACTTTTTTATCTAACGTGTTTCTAGAATAGTGGCATCTCAGTGGCTCCTCAGGCCCCTACAAACATGTCATTGACAAAAGCCACTATTCAGGAAGGTTGTCATGTGCCTTAGATATTAGAAGTAGGAAACAATACATGGAAATAGCAGAAGAGTTTCATTTCTATTTAGAGAATAGAAGTGTTTTAAAGGTTTCACCTTGGTCAAATGATTTCGGTCTTCCTATATGGGAAAATGCAGAAGCAGACATACTAAGACATCAGTTATCACAGAATCAGTGAATAAAGCTGACCTATTGAATAGAGAAATACCTCTTACGCATAAACACATGGAATGTGCTGGCACATGTGGCAGCTCAACAAAACCTAAATGAAAAAAGAAAATGACCATGGAAAACTTGGGCATATAAGGACACTATTTCTTTTATACAAAGTATGCTTCATTCTTTGGGGACTCCTTCAAAAAAATAAAGCCATAACTTTAATTGGCTTAGTTGTGCTTCAAACAAGGTTATTTTTTGTAGTGGTAAGCAAGTTCATGCTTTCTCCCCTTGTAATGTAGTTCTGAAAATAAAAGAACTTTCTTTAGCCAACATCTCTACTATCAGTGAAGTACAGCATAGCTTCTAGTCCAGTGACCTTAACCTCTCTTCTTCATTTGCTGGCCTTTTATGGGGATTAGTGGCTCTCTGAGTTGAGTCTCTACACTAGCTTATCACCTCTGACAATGGAAAATCAGAGCTTAGAATCCTCTTTTGAAAGGATGAACACAAATGTCATCTTCATGGTGCAAGTTTAGGATACTGGTTCAGCCTGACATATATAAGGAGTCTCTTAACCCTCTGTACCCCTTCATGCAAGCTCCTGGGATAAAAACTGACTTTACTCTGGCTTTCAACTAAATTGAAACTATAGGATCTATCTAGCCCGAAAACCATCACCAGACCAGCTAAAGAAATGTCCTGTTGCATGCAGACTAACTTTAAAGGTATTGCAGCAAGGTAGCTGAGAGGAGGAAGAAGCAATCCTATTCCTACACTATTAGTTATTTTTCTCTGCCAAGAAACAGGATGGGGCCCTTCCCAAATCCTCTTCAAAGGTAACCCAACCTATGTTGAATCATGGTATTCTTATAAACTCATAGCTTGACTCTGGAACTAGTCTAAACCTAACTTTTTCAAAAATATCTTATTATAATAATGCCTTCAACTATATGTTTGAATAAATGATAAAAGAATGCAAATGTGAACTAGAGTGGGAATTATTTTTTTACTTCTCTATTTTTTAAAATCTAAATTGAAACTAAATCATATAGTCATATTGACTTGAGTTTTGAGTCCAAATGAAATTTTAAAATTCTCCATATTAGATCCTAGTTGGGTTTTTTTTTGGTGGGGGGAGTCAGAAAAACATCTGGTTTTCTTTTTTTCCCCACACCTGAAAGTTCCAAGGCCAGGGATCGAACCAGAACCATTGCAGAGACAATGCCTAGTAGCTATGCTATAGGGTAAGTCCCATCTGGTTTTCTTTTTTTCCAAAATCCTTGATGGACAATGATTGGAGTGATGTGCAGTCAGGGTAACAGCAGAGATAACAAAGGGATTATTGTTGGTTTGAAAATCTACCATAAGCACTGCAAACCTGAAGAGGCTATGAGAGCTTCACAGGGCACTCACAATGACCCAGGAAGGTTCTTTGAGACTCATGTCTGTTTCTTTCTCTTTTTTTGCTTTTAGGGCAGCACCCGTGGTATATAGAAGTTCCCAGGCTAGGGAATAGGAGCTAGGGGTTGAAATGGAGGAGCTATAGCTGTCAGACTACACCACACCCACAGCAATGCCAGATCTGAGCCATATCTGCCAGCTACACCACAGCTCAAGGCAATGCTGGGTCCTTGACCCAATGAGCAAGGCCAGGGATCAAACTGGCATCCTCATGGATCCTAGTCAGGTTCGTTAACCACTGAGCCACGAAGGGAATGCCTGCTTTTTTTTTCTTTCTTCCTTCTTTCCTTTCTCTTTCTTTCTTTCCTTCCTTCCTTCTTTTTCAAACATAATGGAAATATTGCCAGTTTGGTTTCATAAACGTTTCCCTGAAAATTTGGTGAAATATGTGCTTTTGGCCAGAAATTGACTTTTGGTAACATAGCTTCCTGAAGGAATTTGAAAGAATGTTTGCATGTCTCCTGAATATCCTAAAGTGATGTCTGGAATAATGGACATTGTTCCGGAAAAAGAGAATCAGAAGGACATTGGTCCCAGGAAGGTGATCCTCTAAAAAGCCTGGCTATTTGCACTGTTAAACTTAAAGTATAATAATATCACTCTTCAGAGATCAAGGTCTTTTAAATAGTAACCCATATCAACTGAAACCAGGTAAGAATACAGGGTCATATATTTTCACTCAGCTACTCTGTTCCAGGCCCTTCATGTACATGATCACATTTAATTCTCACAACATCCCTGAGAGGTAATTAGTTCTTTCCCACTTTATTGAAGAGGAAACTGAGGTTCAGGGAGTTTAAATGATTTATCCAAAGTCATACAGCCTGTAAATGGCAGATACAAAAGTTAACACTAATTTCCTTCCTTTGATTCTATAACATGAGAATTTCCAGAATAAAGGCTTCACTCAAGCTGATTCTGATGCATATAAATGTATATATCAGAAGGCCATGCATCAGCCCTTCACAGAGCATCAAATCAGAGAACTAGAGGAATATATATGTGCTTAGGTCAGAATAGGAAAAAGTCAACAAAGTGGAATAAATTATACCAAGAAATAGCAATGATGAGCATCGTCAAAGAGACCAAGCAAAAGAAATGGAGAATATAGAAAAAAATATACAATCAATAAAGCAATAAATAAAAATAAAATTTTAAATAAGTAAATAAATTTAAAAACTTTCTAAAGAGCAATAAATATGTTGCTCTTAAATTTTTCCCCTTTATCTCCTCTGCCCTACCATGTTATCTAGAAGTAGGATAACCATATATTTCATCAAATTAGAATATTTTTGAAAATGAAAGGAGGTCCTATTATAAGTTATTCTCATTCATTCAGCACGTGTAAGCCAGGATCTTAAAACACTGTGACAATGAAAGATGATTATTTTATTCTATAGCAAATAGTAACTTTCATAGTAGGGCTAATAATAAGCAATACACTAATTTCTCATATCTTTAGTACTACTAAACTTCCCTGCAGTTTCTGATTTTTTCCCCCTAAAGCTACATTTCTCTGGCTACCAAAATGTGTCCTTTAGAAAAGGAAAAGATCTTATGAGGCATTAATAACACTGAATATATATTACCCTCCCAAGAATAATTATATTTTAACATGAAACTATTCTTTTTTTTTTTTTTTGTCTTTTTGCCATTTCTTGGGCCGCTCCCGCGGCATATGGAGGTTCCCAGGCTAGGGGTCTAATCGGAGCTATAGTCACTGGCCTACACCACAGCCACAGCAACGCGGGATCTGAACCGCGTCTTCGACCTACACCACAGCTCACGGCAACGCCCGATCGTTAACCCACTGAGCAAGGGCAGGGATCGAACCCGCAACCTCATGGTTCCTAGTCGGATTCGTTAACCACTGCGCCACCACGGGAACTCCTGAAACTATTTTTAAGCTAGAGGAATGAATGTTTAACCATAGAATATTAGAGATAAGCAGCAAAGGTATCTGGGAAAGCCAAGAGTTTCCTCAGCACCATCTATACCATTCACAGGTAAGAAAAGCCCTAGTTATTAATTCACCTCCAGATATAAATACAATTGAGACTAACTCTAAGGATATGCCTTTATGAAAGACCAAGATTATTTGGAAATAACCACTGAGCAATTCAACTGATGTTGTAAAATATATGCCAGAGAAATCTTTGCAGGTCTCAACTCTCATTTTTTTTTTCTATTGACAACTTAAAAGTTGTCATCAAGAGAACAGGCATTGCAAACAACTGTAAATCGATTATACTTTAATTTAAAAAAAAGGGTATATAACACTAAAAAAAGTGGAGGGGAGAAAATAAAATCGGCATGGTATATAATTGTTCATCTTGTTGAAGAAAGCCCAAATGCCACACCAAAATGAATTAACCCATCTAGAAGAGAGTTATTGCAGATGGAAAATTCTGCAGTCATGCTAATCACAGACACAAGTGCATAGGTATTCTCCTAGGACCATGGTGGCCCAGAGCAGACCCTGAAATATCTTTAATAAATTAAGTAAGCAATGAACAAGTGAGTGAAGGAGTGACATAAGTGAGCCTAGAACTAGAGACTGAGTATGTCTCCACCCAGATCATCTGACTCAGAGTGATGTTCTCCTTCAATAATGCAAGAGTGAATGTCATGTTCTGAAAAGTAGTCACTTTATACAGAGAACAATAACTATTGAAACAAAGCAAAATAAAATTGACAATCAACAGAATTCTTCACTTAAACCAGAAAGAGGAGAGAAATATATTGATAAAAAGAGAAGGGAGTATAGCGAAATTGGGAATTAGAGGTGGATGTATTCATGAAATAGAAAGAAAGAATTATTTTTAAGTTTAGAAAGATGAACAAAAAGATGAAATGCTTTGAAAATCAGGTAGGGATGGAAAGAAAACTGAGTAGAAAAAAGAGAAAAAAGACAAAAAGAATGCTGTTTACATTCTTAGTTACTATAAAATGAATGATTCTATTAAAAATAATGAAATGAAACCAAATATGATAGATGGTTTGAAAAAAGGAAGAAAGAGGAGCACTGATGCTGAGGAATAGAATTACACAAAGTTATAGCACATAGGAAGAAGGGAGGAAGAGAAATAGTTTCAAAATATATGAGGACTGATAAGGAATGCAGAATCAGCAGAGGAAATGTGACTTGAAGTAACAAATAAGCAACAGAATCTATCGGAGAGAAAAATACAAGCATGACATTTTAAAACTAAGCATAATTAGATGGAAGGAAAGCAAACATCAAAAGTGATAAAGACAAATACACCAGACCATGCACACACACACACAAAATAACAGCAATAAAAGAATAAAGGGCAGAAAGGAGGGGAGAAAAAGAGAGGCAAAAAATACAGAGAAAAAGTAAATTACTTTCCTTCAGAAAATTCTTTCCAAAAACTCTCCATTTCCATACACTCACTCTGTAAAGAACCAGACACACAACTCTTTTCCCAGACATTGAGTATGTCTTTGCCCCCAGACATCACCCCTAAGCCCCCCTTACAAAAATTCTCCTGGGAAAAGCAACTGTTCCAGCAGCAGTGCCTGGGTTGGTCCTTCATTAGAATAGTTCCCACAGGCGTGTGTCCTCGCTAGTAATACACGGGAATCCCATATGGCACAATCTGGATCTCGCAGAGGTGGAATCTGCATAAAGCAGGACACAGCCAGGACCAGCACAAAAGGGGAGACATGCATGTAGCGACGTTGGCTCCCTGCCCTCTGACCCAGTGCTATGCCTGTTCCCACACTTCCAGCAAACCCATGCAAGTGTGTCCAAGAGCTTGTAGGTAGCAGCAGTCTGTCATGGGGTGAGGATAGGGCTGAAAGGAAGCCTGGAATTAGTCCCTCAACAGTGCACAGATCAATTTTAAGGCAGTGCCCTGTCATCCAAAAAGAAAACCTACGTGTGGCTGCAATTAACCCTGTTAGCATGCGTCTAGCATTGTCCTACTGCCAAGCAGTTGACCCTTCAGGGAGATGACCAGTAAGTACAGAAGATTCCTCTGATATCTCAGTTGTCTACAATTTCTGACTAGAACTAATGGACTTAACAAGTAAACGTTTGTTTTGCATGTATGTGAGTATATGTTTTGGGGTGGACTGGTCTTCTTGTTTGTTATTGCTTTGTTTGCTTCTCTTTTTTTTTTTCTATTTTGTTGTTGCCATTATTTTAAGTAAATCCGCCTTGAAATAAAGCTATACTTATATCTGCAATTCCTGGGAAAATAAACAGATTTCCAAGGATTATAAATTAGATAAGTATACATTATGATATTGTAAATTAATAGAAAAATTCATAAACTTAAACATATTAACAAGCATCTCTTAATAGAAAGCTACATAAACAAACATACAAACACAGACACAGACACATACACACTCTAGACACCATTTCCCAGCTGCTCAGGGCAAGAGAATGAGGCCAAAGCTAACCCCTACAACTTAGAGGTCAGCTCTATAGCTTGTGCCAGTGTTTGTGGGTTGCTTCATGCTCTTAAATGAAAGAAAATAGAAATACTTAAGTGTAAACTTCTTGGTACCAGCCATTTCCTCCATAGTTGGTTTTTTGATCGTTACAACTCAAAAACACATGAAAATTATGACAGTTCATGTTTAAATTCAGAAATGGGCATTCTATTTTTTTGAAACAAAAACGCCTGTTCAGTTGTCTTCTACATACATTGTATTTACTTAGTTTTTAAAGTATAGTTATTTTACAAATGACATGTTAGTTTCAGATATGCAGCACAGTGATTTAGTTATATGTATATTTTATATATATATTATTTTTCAGATTTGTCCCCCTTATAAGTTATTATGAAATATTGAGTATAGTTCCCTGTGCTATGCAGAAGTGCTTGTTGGTTATCCGTTTTATATATAGTAGTTTGTATATGTCCATCTCAAACTCCTAATTTATCCCTCCACCACCACATTTCCCCTTTGGTAACTATAAGTTTGTTTTCTATATCTGTGGGTCTACTTCTGTTTTGTAAATAAGTTCATTTGTATCTTTTTAGATTCCACATATAAATGATATCAAATGATATTTGTCTTTGAACTTACTTCACTCAGTATGATGATCTCTAGTCCCACACATGCTGCTGCAAATGGCATTATTTCATTCTTTTTTGTGACTAAGTAATATTCCACTGTGTGTGTGTGTGTCTTCTTTTCCCATTTCTCTGTTGATGGACATTCATTAGGTTGCTTTCATGACTTGGTTATTATAAATAGTGCTTCAGTAGACATAGGGTGCATGTATCTTTTCAAATTATAGTTTTCTCTAGATGTATGCCCAGGAGTGGGATTGCTGGATCATATACTAATTTTATCTATAGTTTTTTAAGGAAACTCCATACTATTCTCTACAGTGGCTGCACCGATTTACATTTCACCAACAGTATAGGATGGTTCCCTTTTTTCCACATCCTCTCCAGCATTTATTGTTTGTTAACTTCTTGATGATGGCTATTCTGACCGGAATGAGGTGATTAAATACTTCAATGCAGAGGGCTTTGGTGAGACTGTGGGAAATAAAATTTCAAATTTCCTTATTCAACTTTTTTCTCTTTCAGTTTTGAAAAAAACTATAATTATCTCAGAATCTTTATTTTGGTGGGATAGAAATTTTAAGCTTTTTCCAAAAAGGTTTTTTACTGTCCACTGAATGCTTGAAAAGAAATAAAGACTGGGAGGAAGTACATCGAATTATTCAGGAACAAGTGAAAACAACCTTCTCTTCTTGCAGGCATCCTGGGCTCCTAAGAAATGGTGCAGTGAGCCCTTCCAACTTGCATGCCCTCTCAGTGCTCTGAATTCTCCTGTAATAGAACATCTTCTATAGGAAGACTCTGCCATCTTGATTTGCTCTGTATCTTCACACATGATGTAAAATCCAGGCAGACTGCCTCACTTGAATTCTAAGATATACCACTCACAAACCAGCAAAAGAAAGCTGTTGTGGGACCACTAAAAGACAAGGCAATCTGCCAGGAAGCTGCAAGCAGTGGTTACCATAAATTCCTACTTCGCAGAAACCATGGCAGAGGATGGGTGGCAGTGGTGCCAACCACGGTGTCCTGCAGCCCACCCATCTCACTCCCCAAAGCCAGGAGCTGCTTCTAGGAGAGCAGAAACAATGTAATGGCATTCCCGTTTTGCCAGAATATGTCTGAAAGATGGCAAACTGGGCGGAGAGTAAAAGAAGAAACCAAGAGGTAAAAGAAAATTAGGACCATTATTTTTTAACATGATTAATAATATCTAATTTGAAATTACAGAAGTGACTGGTTTATTTTGGTTTGGGATTGTTGGTTGGTTGTTTTCTGAATTATACCATAATCACATTTTTAAGCCAGACCATTGCTTACACATTTTACTACTTTATGCAATTTTCAGCATATTGTATTAACTTCTAATGCTTTCTAGTACTTTTTTAAGCATATTTTGTCTTTTTTTTTTAGGGCCACACCCACAGCATATACAAGTTTCCAGGCTAGGGGCAGATCCGAGGTGCATCTGCAACCTACACCAAAGCTCATGGCAACACTGGACTGTTTAACCCACTGAACAAGGCCACAGATTAAAACCACATCCTCATGGATACTAGTGAGGCTTGTTACTGCTGAGCGATGATGGGAACTCCACTTTTCTAAGCATATTATATTGAATTCTAATCAGAGTAAAATGATATAACATATTGCCTATCATGGTCTGTATCAAGAGTGTCAGAGATGTTTACCACAATGGTTTCTAACTTAAGGTTATCTTCTTTTAACAACTAACTTAAAGTATAACAAAGCAGCAGCATTTTGTAGACATGCAAAATTCTACATCTGATACAATAGATTTTTACTAAGTTGAATATTCTGATAAAAGTTTGGAAGCATTAAAAGTGTTATAAGGCCTTTGGCACTCAATCGAAAGATGGAGTATGGTTAAACTCTAGGCAATTTGCTAGCATGATATAATTTGAGGGCTGCTGGACTTGTCCTCCATCTGAATAAATCTCCTTCCCTGGGAAGCCTAGAATGACATCACCATCATTCTATTCCTTTGGGTTAAATGATACCTGCTCCACATGTCTGCTTTTAAGATGCAGATACCCAGCTGAGAAGGCCGGAAGTGACATCTCCAACTCAGTAATATAAATGAGAGATGTGAGGGCACTGCTTCTGGAATGAGAGCGATTTGCAGGGAAGAAGGAAGCAGGGCTCAACCCCGACAAGCATTAAGATTCATTAAGATTCACTGAGTGTGAATCATGCCCACCCTTATACTTAAGAGTTATTCTCAAATCCTTGGCATAAAATGGCAATGCGGCCAGAGCTACCCTCATCCTGGGCTAATAGCCGGGGCGCTGTTGTGGGCAAGGAAAGCATATGCTTACCTGCAACATCCTGCAGTAAGCCTTTAAGGGTCATTTTTGGGTCTGTCTAGACATAACTTTGAAGAATTTTTTTGGTAGTATTTGATATTTTTGGTAGCAGTGGTATACTCAAGTTCAGATTCTACTTTAAAGCCACTCTCTCTTTTTTGAAACTGATGTCCATCTCTTCACAGCTATTTTCAGATGAAAACAGGACCATGGTCTCCTCACTGACAATGATTTTCCCAATCCCTGACTCCAGCTACTATACTCTAAAACCAGGAAGCTTTTAGTCAATTGTCTTTGTAATCTGCTCTAGAATTGCTGTTTCGCTCTTAGCAATGCCCTCTTAACAGAAAGCATTTTAGAAGAGAGAAAAGTTAACTTTTTTGAACCCATGCTTAAAGTCACACCCTCCCTAAAATTCCTGAAACAGTTAACAGGTAGATTCTAACACACTGAAGGGTGTATTTTTTTCTGTGCCACTGCCCTGAATGGGTTCTTGCAAATTCAGATGCAGCCATCTCTCCCAGCCTCCCATCCCATCACCTCAGCAACAGAAACCCTCGGATGCACTGGTCACTCCTCCGCAGCTTTGACGAGAGCACATTCCCCATGGGTGGTCTGGCTTTTACAAGTGTTTGGGCACAAATACATTAATGTGATCTCTTTTAAGCAGCTGATTCTACTATGCTTCCATGGAAAAATCATCACACCAGTTCTCTGCTTTCTAATATACTTTCCTTAAAATTGAGCAATTCCAAATACTGCACAATTTCATATCATTGCTGATTCCCGGATTCCCATCGCCCTTATGCCATTCAGTCAAAAGCATATGCATGGTATTCATGTTTTCAGCTCTGCTGTGCTCAGAGCATCTCCATGCTTTGCTGCATTGCAATGATATTTAGTGTCCTGTCAGTTCCCCCAGTGGCAAGGAGTGAAACCAAACGGTTTGCTACTTAATCAGCACAAACTGTGAACACTTACAAATAAGACACAGGAAGGGCTGATCCTGACTACAAATATCAAAATGCTTTCCAAATAGGTAAAATTGCCTTGGCCTATTGACAAGCAAAATGTGCCCTTAACTTTTAATTCTAATTGAAAAGATAAAACAATCATATTTCAAGAATCAGCTTTCTATTGATAAATGCAAATGAAGTTAATTCAGATGAGACACTGGGCACTTTTTCTCCCATGACAGAAACAGGTTATATGAGAAAAAGGTTGTCCAGAGTCCCAGGAAGTATTAAAATATTTTCTTCATGATTGGAAGGAAACCTTATTTGCAACAGCTGTAACCTGAAGGCGAAAATGCCGAATTCACTCGTAGATTATTAAAAAGCAGCAGGACGTACTCAAAATGAAAGGCCCTTAGTTCTTCAGATTGAGGTGACTAGTTAAGGAGCAAAACAGCAGGACTTTTCAAGGGTTCTTTTTGAGGTCGGAGTTCTAAGAAAGTTGCAAAGGCTTCGTAAAGTTCCAGTGGCTCAGGAAAGAAGCTACCAAATTAAATTGATTGCTTTTAAAAGAAGGGAAAGAAGAGAGAGTGAACAGTGAATTATTCACAAGGGCCCCCATTAATGAAAATGTGTGTGTGTGTGTGTGTGTGTGTGTGTGTGTGTGTGTAGCTGATTTTCACAAAACACAAATATGTGGGTCAATGCAAAAGCACATCTAAAATGAAGGGCAAGGGGGACACAAAGATCCATTTTAGACAGCTATCCACCAACTCTTAAACTTCCGGACTCATATCAAAAAAGAGCCCACCCACCTCCTGTTTCATGACTATACATTTGTTTCAGGCTCTACCTCCTTGTTCAGGCAGACATCCTTTTTTCCTCCTTTGTTCTGTCCAACTGTTTTACTCTTTTTTTCTGCTCCTTGTAACCTCTGTCATTTTTCAGCAGACTCTTGCTCTGTGCCATGACCTTGCCCATGTTCTTTCAGGTCAGAGCTCCTTGAACTTCTCCCTGACCCTGACTCTTGTTCCAGCTTCATTCTTGTCCTAGAGCTGTTTGCCAGAGGGTTTCCTGGCAGCCTTCTGGGGTGGGGGTGGGGGGAGCAGTTGCAGTGTCAGCATGGCTAAACAACCCAATCAGGGCACATAAGCTCCTTATTGACAGAATCTTCCCAGAGGTGGAAAGCATGAGTCAATTTTGAACTTGAAAATTTTGCATGGTTTCCAAATGTCCTGAATGTATTCTCCTGTTTCATGTGATTATCACTTTGCAGCATGCTGCTGGCTACCTAAATCCCATGCAAATCGCTTGGAAGATGTAGGCTTGGTAAAAAATACTGTCCCACGTGTACAATTAGAACCAAGCTTTATTCCCTACAAATCTAGCTCTAAGCAATGAAAAAGGGAGGTTATTATTATTTTTAATATTAATAGCAACTATTAACTGTTAATTTAGCCTAAATCATCTGCAAGGGAAATCTGTGCTGCTTGCTTGTTAGTTGAGTGGAGTGCATGATAATATTCTGTTGTGTGCTATGTGGCATACTCTGTTGCTAGGTTACCCAGAGCATCAGGAATTCAGGGAACAATGTACTTATATCTTTTTCAATTTTGAAAAATAAAATAGGTATTGACATAAAATACAGTGTGGCACTGAAGTAATTTTGTAGTGGAGAGATCAGAGGAAGGGGGCCTTTCATCTCGGTGACAGCAGTTTACTCCTCGTTGTGACTTACTGAGGGCAGTGGCAGGACAGCACAACAGGACATCAGTCTCTGGAAGAATGCTTGTGGTCCCTGTACCCCAGCAACTGTTTCTTGAGTCAGGCTCCCCCAAGCCATCCAGCAGCTGCTGTTCTGAACTGTGTCAACTGGTCCTACAGAAACCCATGACAGGCCCAGTGATGTATGGGCCTGCAAGGGAACAGCCAAGCCTTTCATGTTCAGGACAAAAATGACAGATCTGGCTAAGGTCCTCAGCCAGCCGGGGCCATGCCGAGAGCTTTTTTTTTTTCTTTTTTTTTTTAAATGATTATTATTATTTTCACCTTCCTACTCAGAGATAATGTCATAATTTACAGTCAGGCTTTGTGTGACCCAAATGATTGATGCCCCTTGGACATGAATTGGTAGGGTTAATAATGGTCTTTCAGTAGGGCCCAGCATGGGAGGAAGTTCTCTCAGAAAGGCCGCCTTCACTTTGATATTCTGCTAAAGACAGGAAGGTGGACTTCTGGGAACCAACACTCCATCACGTGCTACTTCTGAAAGCATCCCCTGGGACGTGGTGAAAACTAGGGATGGAGAAACCTCAAAAGCGCCTTTCTGTTCTTCCCAGAAGTACTTATGATTTTGTTTAACCTTCAGCAGTGAATGTCACCAGAGAAACTCTATTGAGATATGCAGCTTCAATTCTCTGATGAAATAAGAAGTGGCCTTGGAGGGTATATATCAAGACTCCAAACAAGGAATCTTCCCCATTTCCAGCAGCATGATTCAGTAGGAACTCAAACTAGAGTAGATTGTTTCCCTATACTTTGATCTGTTCATCATGGCATTATATCAAATGCCTACCATCACACAATGCAGAGAGTAAGTCAACAGTGATTAAGATCTTTTTATCCGTATGTTATTTATTTTAACAATGATTATGATAATACTCTAATCTTTAAAGTGATTAAAATTAATTGGGGATGCTGTAAAAAATTTAAAGAAGGAAAAAGCAGAATGAGGGAGATTAGCATTCATTTTATACCTACGTAGTAGGGACATTGATACAATTTTGCAATTGACATTGAATGTAGATGTCAAGTATCTTGCCCTAGTTCACACAATGACAGAAGAACCAGGATTCTAACCCAGATCTCTGATTCTTTCGCCTGCTCAACATCTCAGTATAAAGATAGCAGTATGTGATGAGAATAATTCTTCAAAATCTAATATGAAGTTCCACAAAAATTAAAGAATGGATGTATGCCTTCTGAATGAGGCCATCAGAGACATCTTCAAGGAAGGACTGGTGAAAATGTGGACCTTGAAGGATGACAGAATTTTAAGAGATGGAGAAAAGTGTATCTGATACCATAAAAAACCAAGTTTGAGCAATTTTTTCTGTTGGGAGAGTCACTATATCTCTGTTTCCAGCACTGCCAAAAAAGAGAACTACTCTTTAAAATGATTAAACTTGGACAGCTTTGTGCCATTAAGTAGCAACATTCATTTTTCTCAAACCCTGCAGTTCACCTGTCCCTCTGAAACATATTATTAAGCCATCACCATATAAACATCATTCATCTTGAATTTCCTTTTTAACTTTATACCTACCTCCAGTAATACCTTTCTTCCAAAGGCCCTAAAGCACTTTAAAAACAGATGATATTATTACTATTTTACTAACAATGACACTATATCGTATCTACTATGTCAAATACTCTCTGTCCCTGGAATTATCAACACGTATTAGTGATAAAATTCTTTATGAAGAGAGAGAAAAAACACACACACACACACACACACAAGTGCAGTGAGCCTGCCTAAGTAATGAAATGAGGCAAAATTGATTTACAAATACACAGTAGGTGGGCAATAAATAGTGAATAAAATCAACTCTAACTACATATCGACATACTCGAAAGCAACTTAGCCGAGGGTCCTACAGCTTTCCATTCTTTTTTTTTTTTTATTTTCCAACTGTACAGCAAGGGGATCAAGTTATCCTTACATGTATACATTACAATCGATGTTGTCAACTTTCAACAGTTCTCCATAGCCAACTCAGAAAAGCCCAGATGCATTAGCCTGGTATCAGGGTCCCTCCACATTTTGATCCTAATCTGGACCAGCATTTCCCAGAGTCTACATCCTGTGTGATTCTGAGTGGACGACAAGAGAAACTTTATGAGATTTGGAAGCCGAAAGTGAAACAGAAGCAATTATGTTCTGAAAGCCAGTCGGTGGCGGGTACCAGGCTCATAGCCATTCACACACAGTGATACTCAATCTGCTGGGTCACATTCTCGCCTTCTGCAGGGCACTCACGTCATCACGTGAAAGGCAGTGGCAGACACAGCTCCCAACCAGCATCTCTTTCTCTCCCTCTTTACATTCAGTTTCTCTTCCCAACTGCCAATCCTGCTGACCTGCAAGCACACCCCCAGAAGTAGAGCAACAGCCTTCCATAGACTCCTTCCCCAGCTCCCAAAATTGTGTGTAGTCAAATCATTGCAATATACCCAATATTTCATATATTCTTCCTCTATCAAACCTAAACATGTACACTCACTCTATACATCAACCAGCTTTATATACCACTTGGCTTTCACACACTCTACTTCAAAGGAGTTTATCATCCTGTTTCATTTCATTGCTTTGCCATAAGGTGCCATAACTTTCTTCCCTACTTTTGAGATAATAATAACAGCCAATATTTATATAAAACTTACTGGAGTTCCCATAGTAGCTCAGCAGAAATGAATCTGACTAGTATCCTTGAAGACGCAGATTCGACGCCTGGCCTCGCTCAGTGGGTTAAGGACCGAGCATTGCCGTGAGTTGTGGTGTAGGATGCAGATGCAGCTCAGATCTGGTGTGGCTATGGCTGTGATGTTCGTGGGGCAGATATAGCTCTTATTCTACCCCTAGCCTGGGAACTTCTATATGCTCTGGGTGTGGCCCTAAATAACAAAAATAAAAACAAAAACTTAGTATGTGCTAGAAACTATTTCAAGTAATTTACTGCAAAGAAATGGCCACAGTATATTGCAGGCCTATTTTAAGGGCCAAGCCCAGAAATGACTTACATGTCTTCTGCTCACAACCTGTTGGCCACAACCCAGTCACCTGGGCCCAGTCCAACCACCAGGGAGCCTGCCCCATATATAGAACTACACAGTGATTGCCAAACATTGACAATCTCTGCCATGCTCATCCTTCAAGTTTCATCCTTCTCCGTGAAAACTGGCTTCTATGCAAAATTAATCTTTCCTCAATATTCAAAGAACTGTGTTTGCAACTCTATTTTACAAAATTAAAAAAAGAAAGAACCTAAATATTTTTTAGGTTAATTTATCATGCAACTTTAGAAGGAAAAAGAGTACTCTTTTACTATTGGTGAGAATGTAAAATTGGTACAGAAAACAATATGGCAGTTACTCAAAAAACTAAAAATAAAATTAACACAGGATCCAGCCATTTCCCTCCTAGGTATGTATCCAGAAAAAAATGAGAATGCTAATTTGAAAAGATACATGCACTTCAATGTTCATAACAGCAATATTTATGTTCATAACAGCCAAGATATGGAAGCAACCAAAGTGTCCATCAACAGATGAGTAGATTAAGAAGATACAGTACATATATACAATGGAATGCTACTTAGCCATAAAAATAGAATGAAATTTAGCCGTTTTCAACACCATGGGTGAAACTTGAGGGTATTATGCTTAGTGAAATAAGTCAGACAAAGATAAATACTGTCTGATATCACTCACATGCAGAATCTAAATAAAACAAGCTAGTAAATACAACAAAAAATAATAGACTCACAAATATAGAGAACAAACTAGTGGGGAAAGGGAAGGGAGGAGGGGCAAGATGGGGGTAGGAGATTAAAATCTACAGCTACCATGTATAAAATAAATAACCTACAAGGATACATAGAACAGGAAACATACCCAGTATTTTATAATAACTGTAACTAGGGTATAAACTATAGGAAATTTTAATCACTATGTTGTACACCTGAAACTAATATAATATTGTAAATAAACTATACCTTAATTTAAAAAAAAAGAAAAACAATACTCTCATGCTCCAGTTCTTCTAGAATTCTCCATCCCCCACTTCTTTCTAGACTATCCTACAGACCTACTACTTTGATGCCATCCCAGTTATTTCCTCCTCTTTTCTCCTGTATGGAATCCATGTGTCCTCAGGTCCCATGTCTTTTTCTTTTTCTTTCTTTTTTTGTTTTTTTAGGGCAACACCCACGGCATATGGAAGTTCCAAGGATAGTGGCCAAATCAGAACTGTAGCTGCTGGCCTATGCCACAGCCACAGCAACTCCAGATCCTTAACGCACTGAGCGAGGCCAGGGATTGAACCTGCAACCTCATGGATGCTAGTCAGGTTTTTTTATGCTGAGCCATGATGGGAACTCCACCACATCTTTTTCTACCTTGGTTATGCCTTCATTTTGTTAGAGCAATTCATATGTGCATAAGTGGCTTCTACCAAAGGGTGGTTTGGAAGCAAATACTCTGAGATCTTACATGCAAAACGTGTTTGTTCTGCTGGGTACTTAATTTTAACTTGCAGTTTGAATGAATACAGAATTCCAGTCTTCCTTTATTGCTACTAAGAGTTTACTATCATAATTCTTGATCTTTTGTATGTGAGCTACTTCTCTCCTGCATTTAGAGAATAAAGAATATAAAGGATTTCCTTTATATTCTGGTTGATTCCAAAATTCCCCAGCTATATGTGTGGGTGTGAATCCTTCATCAGCCCTCATATGGGCACTCAGTGGGCTCTTTCAATGTGGAAATGCATGTCTTTTAGCTCTGGGAAATTTTCTTGTGTGATTTCTTTGTTCATTTTTTCCCGCATTCTCTTTTTAGAAAATTTATGAGTCAGATATTGGCCTTCCTAGATTGGTCTTCTAATGTTCTTATCTTTTCTCACCCTTTGTCCATTTCTTTGTCTTTTTTTGCTCTACTTTTTGAAAAATGGACTTCCAAAATTTTTTTCAGATTTTTTTTTTTGTTTGCTTTGGGGGATTTTTTTTTTGGGGGGGGGGTGTTGGGTTAGGTGCTCCTGTTTGGTTTGGATTGGTATTTTTTTGCTATCTTATGTTTAATTTCCAAGAGCTATTTTTTTGTTCTAATTTTTTTTTGCCTTTTTTTGTCTTTTTTCTAGGGTCACATCCACGGGATATGAAGGTTTCCAGGCTAGGGGTCCAGTCGCCACCAACGTACACCAGAGCCACAGCAACACCAGATCCGAGCCACGTCTGCAACCTACACCACAGTTCATAGCAACCCTGGGTCCTTAACCCACTGAGAAAGGCCAGGGATTGAGCCCACAACCTCATGGTTGCTAGTCAGATTCGTTAACCACTGAGCCATGACAGGACTCCTTGTTCTCTAATTTTTTAAAAAACATCTTGTTCTTCATTCACAGATTCAGTATTTCAGTTTTCTGAGGATTTCATTAATGCCTTTGAGGTGGAAGAGGGTTGCATTTCTTCCATTTCCTCTCATATCTATATTTTCCTCTGAGTTCTTTTTGGATTGCTCTGTCTTTTGCTCTGCCTTACTTCTTGGAGGCTATCCTCAGATATCTGCTCATTGTTGACCATTCATGTTTAAGAGTAAAACACTAAAAGTTGACTGAGAAGTGTGTAAAGTGGCAGATTTCACTGTTAGCTAGAGATATGACCCTTTAGATGAGGGATTTTTTTTCTTTTTATTTTTAGGGCCACCCTTATGGCTTACAGAAGTTCCCAGCCTAGGGGTAGAATCAGAGCTACAGCTGTTGGCCTACACCACAGCTACAGCAACGTGGGATCCAAGCCTCATTTGCAACCTACACCACAGCTCACATCAATGCCAGATCTCTGACCCACTGAGTGAGGACAGGGCTCAAACCTGAATCCTCATGGAAACTAGTTGGATTTGTTTCTGCTGCACCACAATGGGGGTGAACTCCTAGATGACTGATTTAGATTACTTTCTATGGACAAATAGATACAGACATTCTGTGATAGATCAGAACCTCCAGAGAAAATTTTCCACTTTCCTGCCTATAAGCTGATTCTACAGCCAGGCAGCTCAAGAAGGTCAGCAAGTCTCACCATTCAGTACAAAGATGTTCATTTGGTCCTTCTGTTTTCAATACAGTGTCTTCCCTCCCACTATTCACATTAGCCTTTCCAGTTCAATGTTTTCAAAAACTGCTGCTTCCTCTTAACACTGGAGATGCAAAGATGACCAATGAGTTCTAGTTTCTTGTTATAGAAATTTCCAACCAATTCTTCCTGTTTTCAGTCCCGTGCTTCACTCCTGTCTTCAATGATACCAAGTGTTTTTAAATTCAGAGATTTTCTGGGGTCCTATAGCAAAATTTGATTTATTTCTCTTTGCTATTACCATCTGTAGGCACTTAGAATCAGTTATCTACCTCTGCCAGTTTTTCCATCCATTTCTATCTTCCAAACACAGCCTGCTCTGTTGTTGTACCTTCTCCCATTATGGTTATGCTTAACAGTTCACACCTCTTCAATTCCTTTATTCTCATTGTAGTGTTATTTGAAGAGAGTACAATATAAATATCTATATTCAATCCAGTAAGTTTAACATGCCTGTGCTCTATGTATGTATTTTCTTTACCCCAACAGAGTTATAAACTCCTTGAGGCCAGGTGCAAGAACTTATTCTGCTTTCTATCTCCCAAGAGGTCTTGCACATAACAGACTTTCAATAAATGTCTCTTTCATTGGATAGTTGGGAAATCACCTGAAATTCTATCCAGAAGCTCACAAAACCTATTTCCCTTCAAGGCACTTGAATAATGTTTTAAAGCAACAAAATGTTTAGATAAAAACCTCTGTCACCTATCCCTAGCATTGTGTAGACCATTTTTTGGTTTGTTTTTTGTTTTTATGGCCTCACCTGCCGCATATGGAAGTGCCTGGTGAAGGAGCGGAATTGGAGCTGCAGCTGTCAGCCTACACCACAGCCACAGCAACGTGGGATCCAAGCCAGGTCTGCGAACTTCAACACAGCTTATGGTACCGGTGTATTCTTAACCCACTGAGTGAGGCCAGGGATTGATCCCACATTTTCAGGGACACCATGTCAGGTTCTTAACCTGCTGAACCACAATGGGAACTCCTAGACTGGTTTTTCTATCACCTCTCATCACTATTTTTATTTTTCTCACTGGGTAGATGTTTTTCATTTGACTTCTACTTTTTAACCAAAGTTCAAAACAATGTGATTTACCATGAAGCAAGAAGCAAAAGATCTCTGGTTATTTAATATATTAAATATGAAGTTGGAGTTCCTGCTATGGTACAGTAGGTTAAGAATCTAACTGCACAAGTTCCCACTGTTGCTCAGTGGATCAAGGACACAATGTAGTCTCCATAAGGATGCAGGTTTGATTCCTGGCCTTACTCAGTGGGTTAAGGACCTGGCATTGCTACAAGTTGTAGCATAGGTTGGAGATGTGGTTGAGATCTCACATTGCTATGGCTGTGGTATAGGCCTCAGCTATAACTCCAATTGGACCCCTAGCCTGGGAACTTCCATGTGCTGCAGGTGTGACCATAAAAAAACAGAATCTGACTGAAGCAGCCTGAGTCGCTACAGAGACACACGTTTGATCCCATGCAGGATCCATCATTGCCACAACTATGGCATAGGTCACAGCTACCCCTCAGATTCAATTCCTGTCCTGAGAGTTTTCATATGCCATGGATGTAGCCATTAAAAAATTAAAGACAAATTTAGCCAGTATTTCAGGGTAAGCTGGATTCTTCTTGACAACCTTTAGGTTTCTATTGGTACCCTTCTGTTGTAATTGGAATGTTCCTGACATCAACAATAATTAGAAGATAGTGACTCAATCTATCAGGCTTTTTTAAAATAATAGGATGAATATTGATTAACTGTGTATAATTAGGAATGAGATGGTGTACAAAGAATAAGAAATGGCAATTTAAAAGAGCAAAGTATAAATTCGCATTTGTTTATCATGATACAAAAGAGAGATTATTTTTAAATCATTAACATTTTATTCTTCATAGCTTCTTCTCTGTATGTGTGTGTATGTTTTTTTTTAAATTGCCCTTCCCCATTGGGGCATTATTTTAAGATTTTTCAAATATGTTATTTTAACTGCTACTGTTTTGTTTATGTATTTTAATTGAAGTTTTAAATTTTGTGCTTGCACCCCATGGAGTAATAACCACAAAGGGTATGATTTTATTAATTGAAAAAATAAATTTGAAAACAATGCCCTAAATAAGTTAGACAACTAGGTTATAGATGGACTTCTAAGAAATATATGGCTATAAATGTGTTAGTGCCTGTGTGCATCCTTAAATACATGTGAATCTTTTTATGTATTATCAACAAATAGAATGGTAAAATAAAAATCTAGACTACTTTCCAAAAAAAAAGCATTATATTCTTGAACTAATTGAGTTATAATGTGTTTCTGAAGGGAGAATTTCACAAAGATAATAATGCCATTATTTGTTCACAATTATTAAATATCAACTATATCCAACACTACGCTATGCACTAGAGAAAAAAAGAAATGACACATCCCCCAAATAATTTGCCATCAAGAAGTTTACAATCAAAAAGCAGACATACAGGGAGCTCTCCTGTGGAGCAGTGGGTTAAGGATCCAGTGTCGTCACTGCAGAAGCCCAAGTTGCTGCTGTGGCACTGGTTTGATCCCTGGGCTGGGCACTTCCTCATGCCTGGGTGCAGAGCCTCCCCCCGCCTCTCCCCCAGAAAAAAACACAGGCATACAAACAGTTGCAAAATCATGCCAGAGTATGGCTACAGATGGATTTCTACAGGCATAGATAAGAAGGAACCCTCAAGTTGAGACATGGAAAATAGGCATTATCCAAAAAGGTCAAAGCTATAGTGAGCATTCCAGATGGATAGTGCAAGTATGCAGAGCACAGAGCAAGGAACAATTCAGTATAGCCAGGGAGCTGAAGGAGATGGTGGAGGAAGAAGGAACTAGGAAAAAAGCAGGGGCCAGACTATGAAAGACCCTGCAGGCCATGCTAAGGAGTGTGGACAGGAAGCAATGGGAAATACTTAGAGAATTTTATGTAACAAATTAACAAAATCAAATCCATATTTGGGAGAACTCATAGTGATGTGAACAATGAACTGCAAAGAGGCAAGAACAGAGGAAGAGAAGTCTCACTATCCAGCAGAGAAATGACAAGGACCTGAAAGAAGACACTGGCAGAGAGGCTGGAGGGCAAACTTAGACTGGACCGCATCTACAAGATGGAGTTAATAGCAGTTGGTGACTAATAGATGAAAGGCCCAAAGGAAAAGAAGGAGTGAGGATGGTTATGACAGTTCTGGCTTAAATGCCCATATAGATGGTGGCTCTATTTGCTGAGAAAGAAAATAAAGAGAGCTGAGAAATTGGTGGGTAAGGAAACGTAAGGATAAGAAGTTCAGTTTTAGATATGTTCATGTCACATCCAGGTAGAGATTCCAGTAGATGGTCTGCTCTGTATGTTCTGGCCATGGCTGCTTCTCTGATGTCTCATTTCCTCCCACTTTACACTCCAGTCACTGACCTTCCATCATTTCATCATTTAGGATATTCCATGATTATTTCTGCCTTAGGGCTAATGGGCTTTTTGTTCCTACTGGAGGCCTTGCACAACTAATTCCCTCACTCCATCCATGTTTCATATAAAAGGTTCTCATATAAGAAGAAATAAATAGTAAAATATAGTAAATATAGCAAATCAGAAGAGATATTTTGTTGGGCAAAAATAATGTATATGCACACTTAAAAGTTTTAGGGAAAGGACTTACTATCGGTCCAAAAAATGCCAGGATGTGTTATGTCCTGGCTAAATTCCTTCTATTTATATTAATGTTATCACCATAAAGTGTTCAGTTGTGTGGTGACATTACAGCCTCCACATAATTGTTAATCTAACTATTTAGATTAGGGATTGTGATTCCCATGTGTTATGTGGTTGAGCCTGGCAAAGTAATAATGAACATCAATTGTTTTTTTTTAAGAAGTTAATTATTTTTCACCTAATTTTAATGTCTTTAGCATGTCTAATAAAAGTAGCAAAATACTTATACTATTTGGTTACAATTAAAATCACCACCCAAGACAGGGACAAAAGTGACTCAAATGTTCACCACTGATGACAATCAACCATTTAACATGGCACACATCATATCATCACATTCATGAGGGTTATCCAGGGATGCTCTTACCTTGTTCTGGTTTCCACGAGGAAGCATTTTCCCCCCAAGCACTCATGTCCTTTTGTTCCACCTTACTTTTTCATCAGGTGGGAAACCTACCTGTTTGCAGGTAGAGGGAGATCAGAGACATGTATAGATTTTCTCTAATACTGGAAGCTGGCCTTCTGCTCTACTCCTCTGTGCTGGAAGTGGTACAGGGGCAGCCCCCCAGGTGGGGAGGCCTGCTCTGACCTGCCCATCGCTGAAGGAGCAGGTCCATTTCTGCAGTATGATCATAGGAATCCCTTTGTCACTCACCATCTCCAACATCAGTTCTAAGAGAACACTTGGCCTCTCCATCTGACTAGCTTTTGTCTTCTCTCTCAAATAATTCCATAATTAGGCTGCGATAAGATATTACACACAAATCTAGCAAAGGTAGCATCTACCCTTAAAATATAGTTCAGGAGACCAAAACTTAAAGTGAATTGCTGTAAGACAAAATTCTACACGCAGGCTCTTGTCTTTACTGATTTAGATGTTAAATAAATAGATAAAAATAAAGAAAAATGAAATACAGATCTTAATTAACCAGCATAGAAGAAAACTACAGAATCCAAGGACATGACATAAATAAGGACACTTTCACCTAAGCCTAACTATTCTCCAAATATGTCTGATCCTTCGGCACTAGCATTCAAAATCGGAACTGTCACATTAAAATTAAAATAATAAAAGTAGATTAAAAAAATTACCTTTAATATTACTTTTACTTCTTCTGGAAAAGAAAGGAATAAAATCCTATTTTCCAGCCACCTGACCAACATTCATTTCTCTGAAACATTCACCAAACATCAACTGATATCTATCTACTAGGGGTAATATGCTATCTATAAACACTAGGTATACAAACTATCATGGTTTCTACTCTTAAGTAACATACAATAAAAGGGGAGAGATAGTACCTGTGAACAAGTCCCTAGCATAAGGCAGTATTTGTTAAGTCCCATAAGAGGTAATAAAAAATCCCATGGGTGTTTACAACAAACTAAGACCTCTCTCAGAGGAGAAAAGCCTGTGGAAATTAGGTGGCATTTTCATTGGAGATAACAGAGGATGGTATAAAAGGAGGAGCAAACGTGTAGAGTTTAGAAAGCACAAGGCAAAGAGCTTTGGGGGAGAAGTGAGAGATGAAACTGGAAAGGTATTTTGGGGTCGTATCTGGAGCGGAGCTTGAATCTTAAAGAGAGTTAAAAATGTTTGGAAAAACTGCTGTGTGGGATGAGCAGTGAGTCAGCAAGAGATGAATAAAAGAAGTGCTGAGCAGAAATGATGGCTCGGTTAAAGTGAAGGAACATGAATTTGCGGCAGACTCAATCAGTATAGCTTTCTCTAGCAGCACTCTGCAGCCCAGCAAGGAAGTAATTGAAAGTTCAAGGTCAGTGGGGACTTTTAGGGAATAAGCATAAGCACTGCTGAGTTGGCTGCCCATGGAAAGCAGGGTAGATGGAAAAGAAATAAAATCAGAAAGACTCTGACAAAAGGAAAAAGAGCAGAGGCAGGGTTATGATGAAGTGAAGATCAGAATCAGTATGAGTAACAAATTTAGAATAACTGACATTAGGGACATGATGGCAAGAGGCAGGATACTCAGAACTGGAGATATGGAGATGGATGATGAGATTCAAGGACAGACTGCTGGTGCAAAGGAAGTAAGAAGTTGTGGGGTCACATGATAATAAGCGATGGACAAGGTCAAATTTGGTGACTAAGGAAAAAGGACCAGGGGGCTAGTATACTATGGCAGCTAGGACAGAGGAAGGGAGGCCAGAGACAACTAGAAAGAGGAGAGGTTGCTGAATTTCAACAGCCAGAACAATCATCTGGAGTTGGCAATGGAGAACCAAGAATGTTGGCTCTATCCCTTGTCCTCTGTGTTAGTAATAAAGGAAAAGAAGGCTGTACTGCCAAGGAACTGCATGGACAGTAACATCATTAATGAGAAAACCAGGTTGTTTATAGAGAATAGGTAGAAAGGGCAGTCATGAGAGATAGAGGATATAGGCAGGTTTCGTAAAAATGGGGAGAAAGTCACTGAGCAAAACCCATAGGACCTGGTAACACAAAAAGGCAAAGCCCACCTCTAGGATTCATAAGGGTTATTCACAAACATTCTGATGCACAAAGCAGACATAATCTGGACTTGCTTTGGCCAATTAAATGCCAAACTGATATGTGTCACTCCAAGTGGAAGCTTTGCAAGCTGGAATGCCATTCACTGCATTCTCTTGACCTAAAGCAATCTAGAAGCACATGCAAAAATGGAGCTCCAGTCATCATGTCCCTGACTCTGAAAAGCAGAGCTCCTTGCCAACCTACGATACATACATTACATAAATGAAAAATAAACTTTTGTTTGGAGTTCCCTTCATGGCTCAGTGGTTAATGACTCTGACTAGGAACCATGAGGTTGCAGGTTTGATCCCTGGCCTCACTCAGTGGGTTAAGGATCCAGCGTTGCCATGGCTCTGGCGTAGGCCAGTGGCTATGGCTACGATTAGCCCCCTAGCCTGGGAACTTCCATATGCCTCGGGTGCGGCCCTGGAAAAAAAGACAAAAATAAATAAATAGATAAATAAATAAAATAAACTTTTGTTTATTCAAGCCTATGAGGTTGGGGGAATGTTTGTTACTACAGCTCCACCTGTTCTGACTGATATGCAGCCCAAGTAATTGGAACTAAGAAGCTGTTTAACAAAGTGCTTGAGATACATTCTACTCAAAACTCAAAAAATAACACAGTATTAAAAAGTCACAAAGTTTCAGCAAGGGAAAGAACTCTGAAAATTTAAGCAAGAATATTCCAGCCTCTGAGACCTACTCTTTCCTCCAAGCTCACTGCTCCACCTATCTTTTAGCATCATTAAGCCTATGTCACAGACTCCTCAGAGAATCCAGCTGGAAGGGATCACTCTTGGGGAAATATCTGGCTAGAGATGGAAGAGGCTGGAGAGAGGAACAGTTTGTGCCTGAATACTGTGCAGAGGATAGAAAAGTTAGCAAGAAACTGGTACAGAGACTCAGTGGACAGAGAATCTGGATTCTGAGTGAGAAATGTAACTAGGGCTCACTTAACATCTGATATTGGACAATTCGGAAATGATCAGAAGGCAGCATTTAGTGACGGGAGGATTTTGGGAGTCAGTGGGATCAACCAACTCCACTATTAGACGGGCAACCTGCTGTTTCTATCTGTATTTACTTTTCACAGGCTGGCAGATACGGTGAGCAGGATTTGGTGTGCCTATGATGTTTCCAGTTATACCAACCAACACCTATAGAACAATGCATCAGTTCACAACATTAAAATTGTTAATATACCCTGGCAGTGATGGTGCTGCATGACTGATCTCATCTCCAGAATTAAAGAAACACTGTACTACACTGCTCCACTTTCTAGGCCGACAGACTCTTGCTTTTCTTCCTGATGGCATGAGACTCTGGTTCCTGCCTGCTTTGGGATGATTCCAGCATGAAGTGACAGACTCCCAAGCGGGACAGTCTCACTCAGAGCTGTCATTTATGGCTTATAATATATGGTACACTAATGACTTCATGACACTGTTATTCCTTTTCTTAGCTTCTCAAAGGACACCTGGCTCAACAGAGCAGCTAGCTTATTTTGTCACACTGTAGGTCATCCCGACCCTTAGAAACAGAATTGGGGAGAAGGGAGCACCATGCAATTGTCGCACCATTACTCCTAGTCCTAGAAATGCAACAATACGGGAGTTCAGAGATGCAAAAGAGACTGCTGGGAAGGTTGGCTGCTTTCTCAGATCTGACAAGAATAATTCCAAAGCCTATGGCTTCCAGTAATAAGGTTTCAAATTGGCAGCATTTAGATGCATGTATGTTACTGACAGTTTCTTTAGGTTACACTAAAGGCTCCCAGGAGTTAGCACCATAGGCCACAGTCTAGAAGATAAAATGAGACTCATTTGTGCATTTTATTGAGATGGGCATCGATAAGAAAAAATGGAGACAGAGAGTGAAATTTTTGCATTTGAAGATTGTGAATAAACGTCACATATCTGTTACCGTTGCCATTGGATTATTTTCCATTTATTTAGCATTTTCAAAACCAAACACTTATACCACAGGGTTTCTTGTGTTGACTTTACATCTTCTCTTTTCAAAAATGAGTGGGTCTACCATCCTAATTATATTGAATAATATTTCTTTTCCCTTTTCATTTAAATTCTGTTTAAGCCAGGCATAAGGTACTACTTCCATTTAAACAAATTAGATTAATGGAGTTTTAATAACTCCACCACTTTTATTCAAATAAGCCTAAATCAGACATATGTGCTGCCAACTCACAAAGGAGTTTTATTTGGAAATTATGGCTTTAGATAGATAAGATGTTTTCCAACTCTTATGTAATACTCGCTTTTGACAATCGCTTGTTATATGCCTTTTCTCTAATATAAAATCTGGACCACAGTTAAGTTTTGCCCAGACAAGAAATTACAGTGGACAATAATTTGTCAGGACTCTGCCCACAGTATGGAATCTTTTCTCTTTTATTATCAGTTCACAGTACATGCCAAGAAGGGTTTGGCATTACAACCTTAGCAATAGTTCCAGTTCTGCCATAAAACAAGGAATAAAGGATACCCAGGAATTCTGGGACAAAGTACACAGTAGAACATGAGTGTTCTTGTTTTCATGTTTATCTTCCTCCTCTTGCTGCATGAGAAGAATGATATAGAAACATTTCTACTCTACTGCAAAAGACATTTGAAAATTAAACCCTTCCTTAATTTGAGGAAGGGAGACAACTGCCATTGATGCTGGTTCTAGGTTTTATAAGCCATCAAAATCTACTGAGGAAGAAAATGAATAAAACTAATTTTAAGAGTAAAGAGGTAGATTGGAAGGAAGAATGAAGAACAGGTTTCATCACATGGGCTTCAGATACCTGGAACATGAAGCCAGTGAGGCGAATTAAAGAGCTTCTGCTTACAGGCCTGCTGGAATGCCCTGGACCATGGAGGGGAAAAGCCTTTGTGCCAACCACTCAGGTTCAAGCCAATGAGGCCAGACCACCTGCGTCATTTTTCTATTGCTGCTGTAACAAATCATCAAAAACACAGTGGCTTAAGATATCACAGATTGATTGTCTTGCAGTTCTGGAATTTAGAAGCTTTAAGTAAGTCTTAAGGAGCTTAAATCAAGGTGTCAGCAGATCTCGTTTCTCCTGGAGGCTCTAAGGGGGAATCCTGTTCCTTGCCTTTTCCAGCTTCTAGAGGCTGTTATGCTTTGCTGCATAGCCCTTCTTCACATTGCCTTTCCTCTCCCTGCTTCTGTCATCACACTACCTTCTACCTTTGACCTTCTACCCTCCTTGTCATAAGGACTCTTGTGATTCTATTTAGGGCCCACTTGGATAATCCAGGAGAACTTCTCCATCACAAGATTTTAACTCAATCACATCTACAAAGCATCTTCTGGAATTTAAGGCAACATTCCCAGGTTCCAGGGACTGGGATGTCCTGTCTTTGGAAGACTTTATTCAACCTACCACATCCCATGTGGTTGCTCCGTCCTCTGGTGAACTCACTATCTCTGACACATTACCTCTCCCAGTGACAGCCCTGCTAAAGTGATGCCTGCCTAGGTCAAATGACCCATTGGTTGTCCAAATATCCTCCTGAGGCCACCCCTAAATAGAGGCGATGCTCTAGGCCACTCAGGAACTCAAAATGTAGGAAAGTGGGGCATAAAGCAGAGTGGTAGAGAAGAAGCTGCACCCCTTTATTTGACAAGAGTAGAGGACACAGGGCTCAACAAACATAAGACCTTTGAATGGAGACAAGAGTTAATGATCCAACTGATGCAACAGCACCAAGCAATTGTTAGGAAAAAAGTCAATTTCAATCCCCTTAAGTCTCAGGAATAATGTACAAAGATGAGGCCAACTTTGTGTGACAGTGGAGTTGTAAGAGAAATGTCCTAGTGCCCGAGATCTCCCTTGTCTACTAGTTTATGATTGAATTAAATGCCTGCAAATTATTTAACTGGAATAATGCATCTTCTCCACGGACAGGAAAATAAGTCTTCTGTTATAGCCGGTCATAGAAAAACTAAATCATTTAATGCCTACCCAGACTGGCTCATGGCTTTGTTGTATAATAGGTCTGGGTGGCCCAGCAGCAGCATAAAGTTATTCATAGATTCTCATGTCTCTAATGCCTTTCCAGCTAGGATGGCCATGCCTCACTCCTTACCTTGTAGAGGTGTAAATCTGAAGCACAAGTGTTACCATTCCAATAGTCCCAGGTTCTCTAAAAATCTCAACTCTCAAGAAAGATGTGGAAAAGGTTATGTTTAAAGACAATACACAGCACAGGTTTCTTACAGTGAATTTTTATTGGGTTTTTAAAGAGAATTATAGCCGATAATGGAGCCATGGACTAATGGATAATCCCAGAGGAACTGCAAAGCTGTGGGTGCACATGAAGGGCTCCAGGAATGCTGTAAATTGTGGAAGTGTAAGCCCAGCAGTTTATGAATAGCCAATGTATTCATAGAGAAAATTTTACTTCATATTAAAGTTGATATAATCTACTGGTATTTAATTCTCAGTAATGATTTTTACTGATTTCCATATTTTAGTAATGCAGACAAATAAAATGCCTTAGAACCTCAGAGACACTATTACAGAAAGAAAAGTATTTTTATTTTTATAATTAGGTCATTGTGATGGCTTTTCATTCACTCATTCTTTCATTCACTCATTCATTCATTCATTCATTAAACAAATCTCTTCTGAGTGCCTGCTCTCATGATAGATGTAGGGATATAAATAATGGTAATTATTTGATCATCTATAGATCAACAGGTGACGTGGTACTTTTTCAGATGTAATTTCATTTAATAGCTCTAGGAACCCTGCGAGGGAGGTATCTCTACCATTACCTTGTAAATGGGGAAACAAATTCTTACATAGTCAAATGTCATCCCAAAGTCACATAGTCTTAGGGAGCTAACTAGACCCATAACTTGGTTCTTCTGTCTCCAGAGCCACCACACTACATCATATGATTTGTTCCCTGACTTCTGAAATCTAATGGCCTTCAGGGTATTATATATAAATATTTGAAAGAAGGTAAGAAATCATCCAAATCACAATCTCAAGAATGTGCAAGTATTTTCCCAGGCTCTTGGCTATCTCATCAGCCACATTTACTGAAGAAGTACTCCTTTCCCATTCCTCTCCTTAAACCAAAAGTTAACTACCTTTTCTACTTTCATTTAAAATTTTATCTCTCGATTAACAACCATTTTCCACAATGGAGCACAGCTTTCAATGAGTTCACAAAACTTACTGTCTCTATTACAACTTAAAACAGTGAAGCCTGACTCAGGTCTAGACACCGAGGCAGCCCATGACACACTTCCTGGTAAGAAAATTCACTACTGCACACCCAGCTTTGCAAGAGAGGAGATTTGGATTATATCTCAGCAATGTTGAAAATGTCTTTGAGTTGGACCTTTGCGGGGTCGTGTGAGTAATCAAAATTCAGATGTTAAAACTATGCGTGGGCAGGTCCTGCAGTATACAGAAAGTGCTGCTGAGGAAGGTGAGAGAAAAGAGAAATCAAGACTGATGGAGGAAAGCTGGGAGGGCTTCATGGAGGAGGCAGCTTTGGAGCTGAGCAATGATGTCTAAGTCAGCACTCAATTGGAGATTGTGCAGAAGAGATTCTAAGAGGAGGAAATATCATAAGAAAAGGTATGAACATAGGGATGAGCTGGGTCTATTCCAGATTAACTAGCCGCAGGAGAGTAAAGTAGAAGGGGGAAGAAAAGGAGCTGGAACGTACTATATTCACTAGAAATAAAAGACAGTGAGATTATAAACAACTAGTATTTACTGTATAGCATGAGGAACTATATTCAATATTTTATAAGAATCTATAATGCTATAAAATAATCTGGAAAAGAATATTTATATATAGTATGTGTGTGTGTGTGTAACCAAATCACTTTGCTGTGTACCTGAAACTAACACAGTACTGTAAATCAACTATACTTTAAAAAGAAAGTTACTGCAAGTTTAAGACCAGGGAGATGACATTTTCTTTAGAAATGTACTCAAGGAAGCACATTTGGCAGAAATGCAGCATGGATTTAAACAGTACCTACCCAAGAGTTTTCCCCATCTTCCTCTTTTTCACTAACAAACATAGAGACTAATAATAGTAAATACCATCCTGGCTACACTTTCACTATGACAGAGAGTAGTGACCCCATTCTAACTAATGAGATGTCAAAGGAGGTCTTCCAAGAGTCATCTGAGAAAGCCCTTGTCCCTTTCTAAGAATGATACGGAGAAGAAATCCTCCCCCTCCCTTTCTGCTGTGAAATGCTCTTGTGTAAGGACCTGATGCTTGGAGCCACTGCAGCCATATTGTGACCATGAAGTCAAAAAAGAGTCAGAGAAGGCCAGCCCAGAACGCTGACATCACTGAACTGTTAAAGCTACCCTGGAGCTTCCTCCGTAGGATCTTAAAATGGGAGGGAAATTAAGTCCCTATCATTTAATCTGTGTTTATGTTGTTGTTGTTTCTTTCTATTAGTTTTTCTCTTAGTTTTAGTCAAAGCAGCCTGATACCAGTGGTCACCACATTGATGCTATGAAAGGTCATGATTGCCAGGATGTTGTCAATAGTTCTGGAAGTAATAGCATGTATGCAAGATAAATACATGAGGTAAAATTAAAGTCACATGGACCAATTGGCAACATTGTATATAGTACGTTCTCTCTTAGAAAAGCTAGGAATGGTGGACATTTACCCAGGACTGACTGCAGTGAGAATCCTGGACCTGGAGGGGGTGAACCAATCGAGAACCAGACTTGGAAGATGTTGATTCACCAATCAATTGATCTTCACCTTTATGAATTGTTTGGGTGCAGGGGAGACGCTTGGATTTCTAATCTGATATACTAAATCAGTTCTCCCAAACTTCACAAACTAAAGGTAGAGAACAAGAAAAGCAAAGTGAGTGAGTACATCTTAGCCTATGGTGTTTGTAACCATTACTACAGAATGGTGATTTCAATAACAAATAAGGCATACTGGAAGGAAAAAAAAAATGTGCTGAAAAGTTAACTTTTGTTTCAGCAGGTCAAGTTTTAGGGGAAAGTAAAAATACAAAGGTATAGATCTCTGGAAGGTGACCAGAAGTGTATAGGGTGACTGGAAATGTTTAATCTCATGACTTGAGATTAAAAACTTTCTATAAACCCTTTTAAGAAAGTTTAGCTTAAAAATCTTAGAAAGTTTTCTACGGAAACTTAACTGTAGTACATATTTGAATAGAAAGGTAGTTTCTCTTTGCTATGGTAGTTTTATAATTTGACTAGTTCTTTGTTTCTGTTGTCATTTGTTTTTTAAAAAAAGTTAAAATAGGAGTTCCCATCGTGGCACAGTGGTTAACGAATCCGACTAGGAACCATGAGGTTGCAGGTTCGGTCCCTGCCCTTGCTCAGTGGGTTAACGATCCGGCGTTGCTGTGAGCTGTGGTGTAGGTTGCAGATGCGGCTCGGTTCCCGCGTTGCTGTGGCTCTGGCGTAGGCCAGTGGCTACGGCTCCAATTCGACCCCTAGCCTGGGAACCTCCATATGCCGCGGGAGTGGCCCAAAGAAATAGCAAAAAAAGACCAAAAAAAAGTTAAAATTATAAATCATGTCTAATTATACTGAATTATAAAGCTTCTATTGTGTCTTTATTTTAAGGAACAATTAAAATAAAATTATTCTATTTATCCTGGGGGGAAAAAGGATGCATATTAGTTGTGTCTCTATGAGGCAAATTGTTTCATCTGTATAGTACTAAATCTAGGTAAAAAACATGAATTTCCTTCATGACACATGGGTACAGGAAACATAGTGAGTGTGCATGTGTGTATGTGTATGCACACAAATTAACCCGGCTCTGCCCATACCTGCTAAAGTCAAGAGACAATTCAAACTAAATCTTGTACATTAGTGGTATAGTGCTGACCTGTCTTCCAAACTAAATCTTGTTTTAGGAGTCCTTCCTATTGTCATATGAGTATAGTCTGGAAAATTTGAGAAAAGACCTCTGGTTTTAAGTGTATTATGTTCACCAGGCCCATATCATTCAAAAGCAATTGCCCAAGCCTGGGCATGGAGACCTCTCTCCATGGTCCACCAAGACTCCAGAACCTAAGCCTCCTCTCACCACTTGCTGCAGGGTCCTGCCCCCTCACAGGACAGTCAATGCATGCAAGGTACCTCAGTTCACTCTCTTACACATCATGCCCCTCATGACCTTTCTCTCTGTTCTCGGGCAGGCTCCTCTAGGACCAGGAAAACCTGCCATTCCCCTCTTAAACTATCTCACCCTGCTCTATGGAATTAGTGGATCTAAAAAGCAAAAGAGGAAAACTGAGTAAGAGAAAACCAGTAAGGATATCCAAGATCTTTAAAATACCCTACTGGATTCTTTTTCCAGGAGTGGAGAAAGACATACTGTTTTTCTCTTGGGAAAATTTCAATAGCATCACTAAAAAGTAGGAGGAAAAAAGTACAAGAGACTACTTATATATCAGCTTAAAACATACAAAATTGCCATTTTCTTAGTTCAAGATATCTAAATATCAGCAAGTTCATGTGGTTCAGCCTAACGTTTTCTTCTTAATAGCTTATCCTGTTATACTTGTTTGACTAATTTCCATTAAATCAAAATTTTAATTGATTGGTTATTTGAGGGTCAACCTCTACATCAACATAAAATCGTATAAGTGACTCATCAGCCTTTCCCCAGAAGCTGTTATGATGTGGGACAACTCTCATAGACATTTCAATATAATGCTGCCTGGTGTGTTGATCCTACCAGTTTGTAGTGAGAGCCTACATTAAAGATATCACCTTAGTTACATCCACCCACAAGGCAGAGAGGGGCCCCAAGGAAAAATGGAACCCAGGAACTTGAATAAACTGCAGTTTTTACCTCTCCCCCAAATCAACCGGACCTCAGAAAGTAATCGTTAAATATTTCCTAGAGGAAACGGACTTGGCATATTTCTATTCTCTTTGATAACATCAGAGTAAGCAAAGCCAAGATGACAAGAAAAAGACTAAAGGAATCAATAAGAAGAGAAGTTAAGTTTTCTATTTGTGGCTGATCCAAGAGGCTCTAATTTCTCTTGAAATTTAAATTGAATTCTTTTCAATAATCTTTTAAATCTTTTGCATACCTCAAAAAGGAAAACTCAGTCAGTTCCCATCATCTCAGATGCCCAATCACTTCCCATCAGATGAATGTACCAAGGCTCTCTAGAGCTGAGAGCAGGAGTTTCCTTTCTGCCCAGCAGAGGATGAGTCTAACTTCCACCAAAGGAGAAATCAGAGCAAGAGGCCACAGGACTGCTCAGGTTGGCCAGCACTTAGCTGGCAAGTACCCATTCCGATGTAGACTGATAGTCATGCCAGAATCCTTTCACCAGAATCATACAAACTAGATTCTGATGGACACTCCTTTACTAAAGGCTTAATGCGTGTGCCGGAGCAGCCCAGGATCCCAAAGTTCAAGGTCATTGAATTCTATAGGTGTCTAGACCTTCTATAGAACTTGAGTAGAGCAATGTCTCTCTCCCCACTTGGCCCTTCAGAGGGTGTTCCCTATGGATGCTCTCTTTCTCTCACCTTTCTCCCACCTTTCTCCCAAGCATGGGTTCTTTTCCACAGTCTTATCTTTAGGCTTCTCAGCACAGAACACTCTCTTTCCTCTCAGGTCTCATCTTCTGTTTTGCAGACTGCCATCTCCATCTTCATTGGGAGCTCAGAGAGGTCTGTTTCTGCTTAAGCTTCCTCTGAGTCAGTGGTCTATGGAAAGGGAGGGCATTTCAAAATCAGTTAGGACACTCTTCATCCATAATATTGAAAATCACTTTTTTCCTCAACACTTGAAGGTTTATACCCTTTCTCTCAGAGACGGTTCATTTCTTCCAAAGACTCCATGGTCTGGTCGCCTGGAGAAAGGCCCTGTCTATTCTTCGGGAAGAATGTGTTTATCAACCACTACCACGACTTTGACCCCTATTCCTTGTGAAATAAACCTATAACCTTATGATATTAAAAGCTCATGGCTTTCTTGGCCTGGTTTTTATTACAGAGGGTCCCTATATTAATTGAAAATGCTCCTGCTTGAGTCACTCAAGATGAATCTTTCCAGGCTCAAAAGAATGTCACTCTAACACCCTGGTTTCTCTCATGACAGCAGATGTGACATTTACCTGATGCAGATCTAGCTGACCTCTGGAAATCAAGCCCAAGTAAATTCTATTTAGGACTAATCCTTGGGAAAAAAAAATAGAAAAAGGAGCTGTTTATATGACCCAGGAATATCTTCCATATCCACACCTTCTGCCATCATAACTATGATATCAAACTTATTCACCCAAGTATCTGAAGAAAAGCGTGTTTACTGATTCAAAGGATTAATAATCTAGATTAAGGGTCAACACATTTTTTTATAGATAGTAAATGCTTTTTAAATTATCTCATCACTATTCAACTCTGCCACTGTAGCTTGAAAACAGCCATAGAAAATATGTAAATGAATAGACAGGGCTATGTTCTAAAAAAACTTTACTTGCAAAAATGGGTAGTGGGCCAGACTTAGCCTATAGTTTGTAATCTGATTCTAAGGTTATTACCAAAGGTACATAAAGGTATTTATCAGGATTTCAAAACTCAAAACTTCAAGAAAATTGAGAACATGTAGTTCATGTACCTTATTTTACAGACGATAAAAATGTGCAACAGATTTTAGAAAGAACTACTTTCCCTCAATCCAAAATTATCACAATCTAAAATATTTATTACAAAATTGAGAAAGCAAAATACAATGTGCATTATGGGTAACTCTGGGAACATAAATCCTATCAGTTATAACATCAAGGGTCTTCAGACCACTAATACCTACAGAGTTTCATGGAATTCCAGCTACCTCTCCAGTTCCTTATACCAGTCTAAAGGGGCCTTCAAATATTAGGGAAGAGCTGAACCCAGAGAAGACCCCCAATCTCCACCCTAATACACATACAAATATATACACACCATGTACATGGTCATGAGTTTCCAAAATTCAGCCCAGGCTATCATCAGCATAACAATTCAACTGAACTATACCTTCACACAGGCCAACAAAAGTTATTTCCACAGTTAACAAATAATAATAAAGTACATCAAGATGCCAGAAATAATAACACCTAGAATTAGGTCAATGGAAATAAAATACAACATAAATATGTTAATAGTAGTTGGATTTTTAATAGCACATATTTTACTTTGTATAACTTTTTCTGTATTTTCTAATCTTTTTCCAATTTGCATCTATAATCTAAAAAAAAAACACCCTCAAAAATAATTGTTTTGCACAGGAACTATTATGTAATAAAAACTAACCCCTTTAAGAATGACTTTATGTCACATTCATCTCTGTATCACTAGTTTCTAGCAAAATATGCATAGCAGGCATTCAATAGATGCTTATGTGGTAGGTAACTTGAGAATATTCTCAGTTAAATAGGTAACATTACTGAAGGTATTTAAACACTAAAATATTCTAACAAGGTCCTTCTCATCTTTATTTGTAATATCCATTATTAGCATGCAAAGTTATTTGGCTTCATTACAGTCTAAAGTTATGTTTCACAGCTGTGTTTTTGTAGCTGTGAAATTTCATCCTCCAATTACATCTTAGCTGTTTACATTTTAGCTGTGAAACAGGATTTTGTTTTTAGCTAGCTAGGAAGAGAACTTTCGTTACATCAACTTCAAAAATTGTCAAATCAGAAATAACAGCTTTATATATATCAAAAAATGTACTTGCCTTTTCTCATGTGATGATAACCACCATGTAATAATTAGTGAGGCTAAATATTTAAGTCACTTTTTTTCCATAGACATTTTGTTATGGTCTAAATAAAGAAAACACCCAGTCTAAGGAAATGGGGCAGGGTCATTGCTGCTTCTTCATTGATAAAGTACACAGATAATTCTCTTTCCTCTGGCAAAGTTCATATGCACATGAACATAAACAAATACAGTCCAAAGGAACAAACCAACCCTTGTGTATCTTAACCTGAGTAGCACTATCCCTGTGCAAACCAAGATTTAATTGCCTACAAGGGCTATTAAAAAGAGTCTAGGCCAGTGATGTTCACAGAGAGGTCCCTGGATCACCACCTGAGAGCTGCTTAGAAACGCTTAGTCTCAGACCCCATGCCAGAACTCTTGAATCAGAATCTGCATTTTAATCTTAGCGAATTCATGTCCTCATTGAATTTGAGAAGCAACGGTCTACTGCTACATAGTTTCAGCAAGAACTCTGGGTGTAATATCCAAGCTGTACCTTCACAGACAGTAATGAGAATAGTTGGTCATGAACATACCAGAATATTTGCATCCAGATTTGTGTCATTCTTCCAGTAGTTACATTATACTGATACTCCATTCATCACACTACATTTGGAAATTCCTTTAGCACTTGGTAAGACTTTCAAAGTGTCATTACTTTATAATTTCACCTTCTTTTGGACCAAAAGCAGATTTTCACACTGATTTTATTCATAAACCTAAGCCAAATAACTTTGAGCTATTTCCAAAATCAAATCCAGTTTTTTTTGTTTGTTTTTGTTTGTTTGTTTGTTTTGTCTTTTTAGGGCCACACCCGTGGCATATGGAGATTCCCAGGCCTGGGGTTGAATAGGAGCTGTAGCTGCCAGCCTACTCCAGAGTCACAGCAACTCGGGATCTGAGCTATGTCTGCGACCTACACCACAGCTCGTGGCAGTGCCGGATCCTTAACCTACTGAGCAAGGCCAGAGATCGAACCTGCATCCTCATGGATGCTAGTTGGGTTTATTAACCGCTGAGCCATGATGGGAACTCCAAATTCATTTTTAAATATAAATATTTGCTCTCTTTGAGAGCAAAAAAGATTGGGCAGTAGGCTCTGAAAATATGAAGAACTTTTTTTAAATGTTTGAATGATGGTAGGGTAGCATAATTGTAAAAATGTATGGCAAGTGACTCCTTTAAAAAGGCCAGCTCTCACTTTTGTGTAAGTTCTGGCATTTTTGACTTTTAAACTAGGCACTGCACTGAAGACTTAACTAATTAACAGGATGACTTGATGAAGATCTAAGTAGTGTTTTGTTTTTGCCCCTTTAGCAAAAAGATTCCATGAGTGTTCCCAAATCTAAATAGGCATTTGCATTTTTATGGTCTGGCCCATTCTATTAATAAATAAGCTCTATTATCAAAGAAAGGAGAGGAGTAGATCCTTTGCTTGGGGCCCAGGGAAGGAAAGACCCCTGAGCCCACAGGGTGAATCCTTGGAGGCTGGATGTGGGACTGTGGATTCTGAGATGGGGAATGGGAATGCAGTCAGGGGAGGGGGTTAATATCTCCAGGGCGTCCTTGGATGGTACAGGAACTCAAAGGATGGGCAGCAAGATCAGAATCCTGGAAGAAATCCCCTTATTCAAAGGAACATCCTAGGACAGAGCTCTGTAGAACAAAATATGGTCACGGGACACAATACTGCATTGGTCCCAGAGGTTCTTCTGGTCCCAGAGTGGCCAGAGGACTTCTTTGGAGACTGTAAACCCAAAGAACTCTTGGACAATCCAGAAGAGGGGAAGAGGTGCTCTAAGGATACACTATTGAAAAAAAGATGCAAGCCAGTTCTAATTCAACTCAAAAATACCTAACAAAACAACAGTTCCTGCCACCCAAGTGTTGTAGCGTAAATCATACCTATGCTACTATTTTCTGACCATACCTACTAGGGATGTCAAATAAAGACTCTCACAGGCAGCAGCTGTAAAATGGTCAATTTTGTGAAGAGCCACTTTAGAGGTAATGTGGAAAATGACAAAGTGTTGTTGGATTTTTGTAATAATCATTTGAATGGGTTGTCTTAGCCAATAAACCTGTAGGCATTGATGACCACATTTTTGAGATGATATTAGAATAAATAGAGGAAATTCAATCTCTTTTAAATGTTATCCACTTGGGATGTCTGTTGACATTTTGCAAAGTAAACCGTAAATGTACTTAAACCGATGAGTAAAACATTAAAATTAAAAATCAGCCTATCTTTTCTCTGAGTACCTTTTTCAAATGGCACAGAGAACTTTACACAAGCTCCAGGCACCTCTATATTTAATTCCTAGGGGCAATGGTATTCACCAGTGCATTAAGCAGCCCAGTCAGGTACTGCTGAGTCAACCTCGTTCTGGGACTTGCCTCACTTGTGAATGCAGCACACAGGCCTTGAGATGTCATTATTCCAACGTTATGATAAGGCACTCACTTATGCTGCTTTACAGGAGAGAGAACCAAAGTTTAAAAAGCCAAGCCACTGATTTATATCACACGACTGTAACACTCTTAAATAGAATCTCATTTTAAAATACAAAACCTGGAAGAGAAAAGGCTTTACTGGCTTCATCCACAATCATAGAACTGGTGGCTATTTAAAAGGTGTTTTTTTCTTTTCTCTTTTTACCATCAGGAGTTTCATTTTCATTAGAAATCACAGTCTTGGGACCAAGGCAGCACCAATTCATGAAGATGCTCTTAGTTGTGTTGTAATTAACCTAAGCAGGAAAAGAGATGGTAGGTACCTCCATCAATCCAGTGTGGCAGGGTTAAATGGAAGAAATCCATAACAGCAAAGTCTGGAACTCATGAAGTCCTTCTTGCTGGCGGAATCTTAAAATCATAAAGAATAACATGTTCACTTTTTTGCCTTCTTATAAATAAGAAAATTGTGGTACAAGTACATATAATGTTTCCCAAGGTCTCACAGAGCCTTAATAAAACTAAAATGTGTCATCTTCCCCCCTTGATTCTAATCTCTATAATTTTTACTTAAGAATTTATCCAAGTAAATTCCGAGTGCCTCTTTTACTAAATATTTCCTTGGTTGACTAAACGAAATTTTTGTTTCTAGAGTCATTTGCCAGAGGGTGGTGCTGGTTATTAGAAATGAAACTTAAGATGACATGCATGCAAAGTCTCACATGTAGCAACTGGGTGTAATAATTTCAAGTTAGAAAAACGGCTTGTTTCAGCAACAGAACTAGGACTACAGGCAGCGCTCTTTGATCACAATGCTGTTATCACTTTTTACAGGTGAAATTGTCCTCTTTCCTCTAAACAACACCCAAAAAGCAGTCAGTCTCTGAACATGTGTTTACCTCTCTCCTTCCCATCTTATTACTGGGATAGCTGCCCTTGACAAATACAGCTTTCAAACAGCCATGAGAGGGCTACAAATTTTTTTAAATAAATAAATAAGGCTGTAAGCAAGTAATTCACAACTGATGTTTGACTGTGGAGCTCTGAGGCATGCATTAGATACGCTTATATTGCCCAGAGGCTTGCACACTCTGTGCCTAATCTCAGCACTACGCTGTCGTCCAGCTGTCAGCTTTTCAGGATACCAGCAACGGACGAACAAGAGGAAATCAAACCAGAAGAAGGGTTGGGGGTTGACAGTATAGACCCAGATCTGGAGTCACTCTGAATTCTTACAAGCGTTTAGAACCCCTAGACTGGTGGTGTCAAGTAGTCATCCTGTATCAGATGTGTGAGAACTCAGCCTGCCAGTCAGTAAAACTTGCCTGGACCTCACAGAGCAGAGGTCAATCTTTCAATAAGGATTGGGGAAATACTTAGGAAAAAGTCAGAGTTCTATTGAAGGAAGTACACACATGCTCAAAGAGTTGGAAATCTAGGGGAGTTCCTGTCGTGGCACAGCAGAAATGAATACAACTAGACCTTGGTCAGTTGGTTAAGGATCCGACATTGCCATAGCTGTGGTGTAGGCCACAGACTCGGCTTGGATCTGGCATTACTGTGGCTGTGGTGTAGGTTGCCACCAACAGCTCCAATTCAACCCCTAGCCTGGGAACCTCCATATGCCTTGGGTGAGGCCCTCAACGAAAAACAAACCAAAAAAAAAGAGTTAGACATCTAGGTAATTGGCCACACACTTGTAAATTCACACATGCTAATCAACAGCATTTTTAGGGGAGCTCAGCAGAAACAAATTTGACTAGTATCCATGAGGACTCAGGTTCCATCCCTGGCCTTGCTCAGTGGGTTAATGATCTGGCATTGCCGTGAACTGTGGTGTAGGTTGCAGACCCGGCTCGGATCTGGCGTTGCTGTGGCTGTGGCATAAGCCAGCGGCTACAGCTCCCATTCAATCCCTAGCCTTGGAAACTCCATATGCTGCTAGTGCAGCCCTAAAAAGACAAACAAACAAACAAAAAACAGCATTTCTAGTTAGTCTCTCCTACTGCATTCACTACACCTAAGTTAGTTGAAGGACAGCTTCCAAACGACTGTGAACATGTGTGTTTTTCCATATCTTTTTCTATACCTTTCTATACTATGTTTCACCTAATTCAATACCACACAATATTTAATATCAGGTTACAGATTTAGGCTCTGGGGGAAAAAAACTGAACACATTTATCCATATAATATACTAACCATTCACAGATGATCCACATTATACATGAAAACACCCTGGACAACCATAAGTCTAGCCCCTTGAATCAAGAAACTATGCATTGGAAACAACTCAAATAGCCTCAACTAGTAAAAAAAGATAAACAGTCTGTAGTATGTCCATATGAATGTGGTGTGTCCAACAAAATACTCTTTAACAGTCAGAAGGAATAAACTATTAATACATACAACAACATAGATGAAGAGCAAATTCACTCCACTAAGTGAAAGAAGGCAGACACACACACACACACACACACACACACACACACACAAATGCTGCTTACTCTATGATTCCATTTATTTGTCATTATGAAAAGGTAAAACTAAAGGGAGGGAGAACAGAGTTTAAATTTATGAAAGAGTTGACTACAAAAGATAACACAAAGGAATTGGGGAGTGGGGTGATGAAAGTGTCCTGTTTCCTGCTTGTCATGGTGATTACATGACTCTGTGAATTTGCAAACCTCATAGAAGTGAACTCCACCCCCCCCAAGTGAATTTTCTCTATATAAATTTAAAACTGTATTAAAAACTGTACAAATTTTAAAATCATTTGTTCTAGTTCTGCAGAAAATGCCATTGGTAATTTGATAGGGGTTGCAGTGAATTTGTAGATGGCCTTGGGTAGTACGGTCATTTTAACTGTATTGACTCCTCCAATATAAGAACATAGTACATTTTTCTATCTGTTTATGTTGTCTTCAGTTTCTTTCATCAGTGTCTTACAGTTTTCAGAGTACAGATCTTTTGCCTCCTTAGACAGGTTACTCCCAGGTATTTTATTATTTTTGATGTAAGGGTAAATGAAATTTTTCATAGTTTTGCTTTCTGATATTTTGTTGTTAGTGTATAGATATACAACAGATTTCTGTATATTAATTTCATATCCTGGGAGTTCCCATTGTGGTGCAGTGGTTAACAAATCCGACTAGGAACCGTGAAGTTGCACGTTTGATCCTTGGCCTTGCTCAGTGGGTTAAGGATCTGGCATTGCCATGAGCTGTGGTGTAGATTGCAGATGGGGCTTGGATCCCGCATTGCTGTGGCTCCAGCGTAGGCCGGCATCTACAGCTCTGATTAGAACCCCTAGCCTGGGAACCTCCATATGCCGCAGGAAGTGGCCCTAGAAAAGGCAAAAAGACAAATAATAATAATAATAATAATTTCATATCCTGCAATTTTACTGAATTAATTGATAAGTTCTAGTCATTTTCTGGTGGATTCTTTAGGATTTTCCATGTAGAGAATCATGCCATCTGCAGACAGTGACAATTAAATTTCTTCTTTTCCAATTTGGATTTCCTTTCTTTGATCTTCTTCTCTGATTGCTGTGGCTAGGACAGCAATCACAGAAGGTAATTGGCTAGTGGGTTAATGATCTGGCATTGCCGTGAACTGTGGTGTAGGTTGCAGACCCGGCTCGGATCTGGCGTTGAAAACTATGTTGAAAAAAGTAGTAAGAATGGATGTCCTTGTCTTGTTCCTTATCTTAGAGAAAATACTTTCATCTTATCACCATTGATGGTGCAGTTAGCTGAGGGTTTTGCCATATATGGACTTTATTATGTTGACAGTATGTTCCTTCTATGCTTGCTTTATGGAGAGGGTTTTTTTTTAATTTTATTACAAATGGGTGTTGAATTTTAGCAAATACTTTTTCTGCATCTACTGAATCACATGGCTTTTATCCATCAATTTATTAATGTGGTATATCACACCGATTGATTCGCAGATACAGAAAAATCCTTGCATTCTGAGATAAATCCCACTTGATTATTGTATATGATCCTTTTAATGTATTGTTGCATTTGGTTTGCTACTATTTTGTTGAGGATTTTTGAGTCTATGTTCATCTGCGATAGTGGCCTGTACTATTCTGTTTTTGGGATATCATTTGTCTGATCTTGGTATCAGGGTGATGCTGGCCTCATAGAATGAGTTTGGGTGCGTCCCTTCCTCTGCAATTTTTTGGAATAGTTCAGAAGGATAGGTGTTAGCTCTTCTCTAAATATTCGATAGAATTTGCCTGTGAAGCCATCTGGTCCTGGACTTTTGCTTGTCAGGAGTTCTTAAACCACAGATTCAAGTTCAGTTACTTGTAATTGGTCTGTTCATATTTTCACTGGTTCAGTATTAGAAGATTGTGCCTTTCTAAACATTTGTCCATTTCTCCTAGGTTGTCCATTTTATTGGCATATAGTTGCTTATAGTAGTCTCTTATGATCCTGTGTATTTCTGGGTCAGTTGTAACTTCTCTTTTTCATTTCTAATTGTATTGATTTGGACCCTCTCCCTTTTTTTCTTGATGGGTCTGGCTAAAGGTTTATCAACTTTGTTTATCTTTTCAAAAACCAACTTCTAGTTTCATTGGTCTTTTTTATTGTTTTCTTAGTCTGTATTTCATTTATTTCTGCTCTGGTCTTTATGATTTTTTTTCCTTCTACTAACTTTGGGTTTTGTTTGTTCTTCTTTCTCTAGTTGCTTTAGGGGTAATATTAGGTTGTTTATTTGATATGTTTCTTATTTTCTGAGGTAAGCTTCTATCACTATAAACCTCCCTCTTAGAACTGCTTTTGCTGAGTCCCACAGGTTTTGGATCACTGTGTTTTCATTATCATTTTCCTCTAGGTATTGTTTCATTTCCTCTTTGATTTGTTCAGTGATCCATTGGTTGTTTAGTAGCATATTGTTTAGTTTCCACATGTCTGTGTTTTTTGAAGTTTTTTTCTTGTAGTTTATTTAAAAATTGTATGGAAACACAAAAGACCCCAAATGGCCAAGACAATCTTAAGAAGAATGGAGGAGGAAAAATGTGCCCTCAGACTTCAGACTATACTACAAAGGTATAGTAATCAAAACAGTACAGTACTGGCATAAAAATAGACCTAGAGATCAATGGAACAGAATAGATAGCCCAGAAATAAACCCACACACTTAGGGTTAATTAATCTATGACAAAGGATGCAAGCATATATAATGGCTAAAAGACAGTCTCTTCAATAAATAGTGTTGGCAAAACTATGCAGCTACATGTAAAGAACAAAATTAGAACATTCCCTAATACTATATACAAACAAACAAGCAAACAAACAAACAAAAAGCTCAAAACAGATTAAAGATCTAAATGTAAGCCCAGATACTATAAAATTTGTAGAGGAAAACATAGGCAGAACACTCTGACATAAATCATGGCAATATTTTTATCTGGATTTACAGGAGATAAAAGCAAAAATAAATAAATGAGACCTAATTAAACTTAAAAGCTTTTGCATAGCAAAGGAAAACCACTGACAAAATGAAGACAATCTACTGAATAGGAGAAAATATTTACAAATTATATGACTGATAAGGCATTGATATCTAGTATATATAAACGGCTCATAAACACAACAGTAAAAAAACTAAAAACTAGGCAGAATAACTAAATAGACATTTTTTGAAAGAGGAGATGACCAACAGGCATATGAAAAGATGCTCAACATCACTAATCATCAGGAAAATGCAAATTAAAACCACAATGAGATATCACCTCACACCTGTTGGAATGGCTATCGCCAGAAAAAAAAAATGAACCCCAATGTTCATAGCAGCATTATTTACAATTACCAAGATATGGAAGCAAACTAAGTGTCCATCAGCAGAAAAATGGATAAAGAAGATCTGGTGTATACACACACACACACACACACACACATATATACACACACTCACATATATAATGGAATAACATTCAGCTATAAAAAATAACAACATTGCCATTGGCAGCAATGTAGATGGACTTGAAGTATATTATGCTAAGTGAAATAAGTCATAGAAAGACAAATAACTATATGATATTATTTATATATGAAATCTAAAAAATGTAACAAATTAGTGAATATAACAAAAAAAAAGCAGACTCACAGATACAGAGAACAAACTAGTGGTTACCATTGAGGAAGGTGAGAGGGGTGGGAGAGTGGGAGGTACTAGATGTAAGATAGGATCAAGATGGGAGTTCCCTTTGTGGTGCAGTGGAAACGAATCCAACTAGAATCCAACTATGAGGTTGTGGGTTCGATCCCTGGGCTCGCTCAGTGGGTTAAGGATCCAGCATTGCGGTGAGGTAAGGTGTAGTCACAGATGCAGCTCAGATCTGGCATTGCTGTGGCTCTGGCATAGGCCGGCAGCAACAGCTCTGATTAGACCCCTAGCCTGGGAACCCCCATATGCCACAAGTATGGCTCTAAAAAGACAAAAAGGCAAAAAAAAAAAAAAAACAAAGGCTCAAGATGTATTGCACAACATGGGGAATATAGTCAATATTTTGTCATAGCTGTAAATGGAAAGTAAACTTTAAAAATCATGTAAAATTTTTTTAAATTTTAAACTACATTATAAATGTAAAAAGAAAAAAATGTAAAATGCTTCAGTACTTTTTTTTTTTCTCATGTATTCGGAGAGAACTGTCTTTTGAATATTACTATTAAAAAACTTCTCTATGTTCCCTCATCTTTCTAATTCTCTTTTGGGGGGAGGGCGAAACAAATATTACTCAAATAGCAAAAAACTATATGGTTAAAGGATCACTCTCCCCCCAGTTGTAACCTTCATCCTGAAATTGGCATGGATCCTTCCCTGGAATGTTTTATACTTTTACTACATGTTATGTACCAACAACTTTTCTATTTGGGGAGCTTTTAAAAATATTTGTTTTAGGAGTTCCCATTGTGGTGCACTGGAAAAGAATCTGACTAGGAACCATGAGGTTGCAGGTTTGATCCCTGGCCTTGCTCAGTGGGTTAAGGATCTGGCATTGCCGTGAGCTGTGGTGTAGGTTGCAGATGCGGCTCAGATCCTGCCTTGCTATGTCTATGGCTGTGGTATAGGCCTGCATCTGTAGCTCTGATTAGACCCCTAGCCTGGGAACCTCCATATGCTATGGGTGCAGCCCTGGAAAGCAAAAATATATACATATATATATAAATATATATATATACACATTCACATATTTGTTTTAATATAAATTAATCTTACATTAACATCTTTTTTTTTCTTTCAATATTGCTTTCAAGACACCCCATTCATTTTTAACTGCTGCAGAGGGTTTCACTCTAGGAATATGCCAATATATTAATTCACTGTACTCCAGACAGATATGTATGTTGTTTCCATGTTCCATGTGACGCTGTACCACATTTATCTGTTATTTCTCTTATTCCTATAAGAACATGAGCAACTCCAGAGAGGAAAACTTCCAAATTCCAGTTCCTCTCCCTAACTTCCAGAATGCCTGAGAATCAAGGTGCACATTGTGTGGAAGATGATGCTGGGTACCTGGCATGCAGTAAGCACTCCATATAAATGTGCCAAATGAATGAATGCTGACAAGATATTATTTCAAATCTTGCACTCTCTACCCACTTCTTCATGGTGTAAGCTTTAAGGGGGAATTACTTAATTTTCACTAGAAAGTCCTCTAAATATTCCTTTACGGAAGTAGACGTCTATGAAACGAAATCACTTCACTATTTTACTGCTTTCTCATTAGAGGATCTCAAAGCACTACACAAACTGAGATTTTCTCCCCTGACGTTTTTTACCTCAATGTGCCTCAAGGTCAGTTCAGAGCAGTATTCAAAGCTTGAATACCCTTTATCAGTGGCTATAAAAGCCCAGTAAATCAGAGTCTGGATTTAAGTAACAGTAACAACCTACTAGTCCCAGGGCCTATTTTTTTCTTCAAGGATTTGTTTTTTCTTTCCACAGATCCTGTTTGCCCTCTAAGTGCTCATCTGCAGCCCTAGAGACGCTGACTTTGAACAGCAAATCTTCAGCAAGTTTGGGGCCACCACTTGCATCTCCCCCATCCCCCCCACTCCCCCCCACCACACTCCTACTTCTCACTCTCCCAGATACTACTAAGTAGATCTAATGCATTTTGATCTCATCTCCAATTCTTTGAGATTTAAGGAGCTCTGTAGCCTTGATGCACAAGACAAATACATACTATAGTCCTGGGCTTACAAAATCATCTATCATCATCCTGCTTTGGACGTGACCAGTACATCGTGTGTTTTAGAGAAATTAATCTGGTGTTTAGGGAAGAGAAAGGCATTTCAAAAGCAGTCTGCGTGCAGAACCTTCCTGCAACCCTGCAGAGGCATTTTCAATACCCTTCGCCCCTGCTTAGCAAGTCTCAAACTTGACCTTCAAGAGGATTTCAAGGGTAGTGCCTTCCTCCCTTTCCCTTGCCTGCTCCAAAAGCACATGTAGGCCTCATTCTGGGAAACAGCTGCTGGGGACCAGGGCTCTGAGAACTGGATGTCTAGGCACATGGACGCAGCGGGGAAACCGGAGAAGGTGCTGCGGAAGGTGGAGAGGGGACAGAGTTAGGGATGGAGGAGGGTAGGCAGGAGAAGATGGAAGGAGGTAGGAGATCATGTGTATATGCATGAAGCACCCAGCACTGCCCTCTTCTCTGGCAGCTGCTCTGGCGCAGCAGAGGAGGGAGAGGGTGGAGAGCGAAGGAAGGAAGCGGGGGGCGGGGAGTAAGAGCCGACCTGGTTTGGAGAACGGAAGAGGGGATTTGCATGGCGCCTGGTTATTGGCTGGGGGCTGGAGGTTGGGTCTCACTGGCTGCTCCTGAATGGTTTAACGGAGGAAATTACAGGATTCATTCGGCTACGAAAAGCAAGAGGGCCAGGTCTGCGCAACGTGAAGCCTGGCCGCGAGGGGGCGCGATGTCCCATCTTTGTTCTAGTTAAAGGCTCCTTTCCTCGCCTCTCCACCCGCCCCCCACTCTGTCCCTGTCCCCACCCCACACACACACAGACACGCAGAAAGTGCAGAGAAACCCTGTGATCCAGTCAACTGGCTCTGCCCCGTCTATTAAGAAAGATGAACACTCCTTTCTCTTCCATCTCCTTCATGGGAGACCACTTTTCATTTCAGATTATCACAGCAATAAATATTCTTCAAGGAATAAAAAAAGCACTTTGCCAAGAGATAAGAGAATATACATGAAATGGGTGGATTATAGAGAAAGACAATACATGTAGGCAGGGAAATAGGCACACATATGTAAATATGCACATAATCACCCTGAGAACACAAAACATGGAGCGGGGAAGAGACAGGAGAGAACACACAACATTCTCAAGGTGCTCACAGGCTGTTCACTCTCCCACACACACAGTGACCAGCACACCACCACACACACACACACACACACACACACACACACACCCCTCAGAAAAGGCATCCAAGTGAATTCACTTGCATTGGATAGACTGCGGAGGAAATACGGGAAGAATTTAAATGGCTCATCCCCTCCCCCTCCAGAAAACACTCAAGCAGAGTAATTCTATTTGCATAATACTAATATACGCGGGGACGCAGACTCCGACGGAAAAAAGGGGGGGGGGGGCTCCGTTTGAGACACACACCGAGAACCCGTTAAACATATGTGAGCGCGCAAGCACACACCAGGGCAACTGTGAGAGGGACACACCCACAGCCTGTGTCCTCCGCCCACGGCACAAGCAGAAGACAGATGTCATCAACACCGCTCAGTACAGTTTTCCTGGAAACATTAACTAACGTGAAAAGAACGTATAGAAACCCACCCTCCCCAGCTACAGATGCACCATTAGTGAACCCAGGATTTCTAAATACACACACACAAACACACACACACACACAAGTGCACGTGCACTTGTAAGACAAGAAGAGTTGGGTTCAAAGAAATAATGGATTCACAATAGATAACTGAGAGCTGGAGCATGTTACCAGCTTAAACAATACTTTGAAATTACTTCAGCCTGAAGATGGCTTTCTGGGACGCTCCTAAAATAATCTTAGCTAAGAAAAATAAAACATTTTCATTTATTCCTCTTTTCCTTTACTTTCTCCCCCACTAATATCCTTCTTATTTTTAAAGACCCGATAGGAGAATCCCTCCTCCCCAAAGAAGGGTAGCCCCTGTTTTTGTTTTGGGAGCTCCTGAGCTCTGCAGTTGATTTCCCAGGGAGCAAGGTGCTAGGGAGCGGTCCTTTCCGCAGCCTCCCAGCCAGCCGGCACCACAAAAGGCATTATTACACATTCCAAATAACAAGGGCTGTCTATATATTTACAAATCTGTTCAAATATTTAACCTCTTAACTTGCTAAATATCCCCCTCTTCTCCCTTTCTTTCTCCCTTGCGCTCTTCCCTCTCCCCCTTTCTGCTTTCTCTTTCCTCTCCTTTTCCTTTCTCTTTCTAAATGTGCTGGAGGTGGGGAAGTGCCCTTCTGGGGTCCAAAATATGGCCAGGGGTGCTGGGCTTTACCTGACCCTCTTTGAATGTCAATTTCGTTTCCAGGAAATTGCTTCTTTGCCCGCCAGGAGATCGGATTTGAATCACCAGGACTACCTTTTCTTAAAAGGAGACGTTTTGGTGTTGCCTCTCAGTTTTTAAACTGCTGCCAAAAGACATCTCCAAAATAGGAGGGATTTCTCCCGACCTTTCAGAGTTGCCAGTGTCCGGAATCTGGGATGTTTTCCTCCACATCGTACCTCCAACCCGTCAAAGAAGGAGTGGAGGGGCAACTTGCATAAGTGAGAATCTTCTAAAGACAGCCAGGGAGTTCCAGAAGTATTTGGTAATCCAACCAAGGCCAGGGGTGAGGCACTCATCTATTGCAGTTACCAAATTGAAATGCCACCGTTGAGAATTTCTTACTGCCCAAATCTTTCTTCATGGGGCTGATAAACTCACTCTGAGGGCCAATATAACATGTAAAGCTGTATAACTGTGGGCCTTTAATGCAGCACAAGCATTAGATTAATCCAAAATCAAGGTGTTTTCACTCTGATGCATAAAAGGAACAGAAAGGTTGTGCATGAGCTCAGCGGGACGCGAACAGGAGACCCGTTAGAGGCACAGAGGCTGCTCATTCCCTACTCTCCAGGCAGGTGAACTGGGTGGACTTGCCTTTGATAGACTCACAAGCACCCTTACCTTGGGGTGTTCTGGCTTCACCCAGGACCTACTGTGGTGCAATTTAAGGTGTCCTAAAGGGGCTTTCCCAAGCCATTCTGGAGTTTCTTTTAATGAAGACAAAGAATTGCAAGGAGAATCTTTGCCTTTAAAGTTGACACTGAAAGGGACACTTCCTCTAGGCACGTTTCCTGTGGCCTCAAATAATTTTATCTTTGTTTGGGGGATAATGCAAAAAGTCAAACTGCAGTTTGGCCGGATAATGAGATGTCTCCATGTCAGATTTGTTCAGTTGATCATATTTCAACTTCACCATCTTCAGATAACTTTTCTGAGGTGTCCTACCCACCAGTGGCCAGAGAGCACCTTAGACAAACCAGCCCTCACCTTGGACCCTAGCCCTCAGCACACTCAAATTGGGGTGCACTTCAGAACTCCTTGCTAAATATCTGCCAGTTGCTGACACTCCAGTGATGCTGAAAGGCGCCTGCCTGCCTGGTAATGACCTTTGCTCACTGCTGTCAGGGCAGGCAAGCTGTGTGCCAGGGCCGCACAGACCTCAAGCAAGGGGAACGCAGAGGGAGGGAGGAAGAAAACATATATGTGTGTTTTAAAGAGGTGTGCTGGAAATTTTTACAGATGCAAAAGAAGAGAAAGAGAAGGCCAAGTGGGGTTAAAAAAAAAAAAAAAAAGTTTACTCTTTGTGTCACTCCAGACTTGGAGGAAACTGTTGGCAGTGGATTATTATGTAGTGTATTCTGTAAAATGCCATCTATTTGCATGGCTGTGTGATGGTCAGGGTATTGCTCCCCTATTCCACAAACCCCTTAGGAAAACTGTGGGTAGTTTAAGAGTTTTCTAGTTTTTCCCTGCTCAGAAAAGACATTCATCCCGAGACATTATCTAAATCTGCGAAAGAATAAGGGCTGCTTATCATGCGTCCTTGGTCTCCAATAAAGTGTGCCACCCAATTAGAAGCAATTTAGGCAATCAAGGCCGTTATGAGAGAAGGGGGTGTTAAAAATAGGTTTTCTATAGCCTCAGCACTCTAATTCGGAAGAATATCTAAAATTACATATGTATCGTTTCTTTATATGAAATAAGTATATGTGTCGCCTGTTGGCTCTTTTTTTTTCCCTCTATGGTCCCTCCCCCATCGCCGGCCTTCCATTTGGGAATTCATAACAGAAGTGAAATGTAAAGCTTGATGAAGAAAAGAAACCAGAGTTTCTAACAAGTCTTTCTGAGACCGAATGGGAGGATTGGGTGCGGCTTGCCCCACCCCCACCCCCAGGGCTCAACGCTGTTGCAGCGCCCCTGTTATGGTTACTCTCTTGACTTGCAACTCATGGTGCGCGGAAAACTCCCAAAAGTAATGCCCAGAGTGGAGGGAACCGCGCTACTGAAATCGAGTTGTATGACCCCAGGGCTCCTGGGGGTCTGGGCTGGCCGACCCAGGCAGTGGGCGCTTGACTGACTAGACGGCTGTCAGGATAGCTGCTGACACCAGCGCACATCTTAGGAGTTAGGGGTGCAGAAAAAGGAAAAAGAGGGTGTGTTGAAGGGGGCAGAGGTATAAGTAAAACAAGTACCTGTTTCCAAACAGAACAGGAAAAGTAGAAATCAAAAAAGAAAATCAAAACATAGACCGAAAAACAATGTCCTCCAGCAGAAGCAAGAATGCAAAACTTAGGGCTGCCACTTCCCACCCATTTCCCGGGTTCCCGCCCAGCCAGTGCGGGCGGGGGGGAGGCCTGGGCCAGGGGTCGATTCCGGAATCGCGCTCCTCTTCTTCACCCCACCTAGCCAGCCCCTCCCAGCACTGCGATTAGAGAGGCAATTCTATCCACTCCAGCTCTCCCCACAAGAGAGGAAAAGGAGAGAACCAAAGTTAGCAGAACTTCCGCGCTTCCTGCAGGCGACGGTCCGGAATCTGATCCCTTTGGCCACGCGGGCCCAAGTTCTCTGGAGTGAGTTGCACTCAAAGCCAAACGCCTAGAACCTGAACCCTGAAAGCTCTGACAGGGTGTGGAAGGCGAGTGGAGTCGCACCCTGAGCAGAGCTCTGGGCCCAGAGTGGCAGAATGCGCCTAGGGTGGCCGGAGGTGGCCTCCGCACTCCATGAGGCGACACCAGCTATCCCCAGGGGGGCTGATCGCCTCCACGGAGGGAATTAATCACCTGGCAGCAACACCGTTCAGAACCCAGTCTTCCGGAAAAAAATTAAGGTCAAAACAACATTCCTTCTCCAAATCTAAGGGTAGAGGATGAATGCAGTGGGCATGGTTGGTGCCTCAGAAATGCCCGTTTTTCAAAATAATGGCAATTCCAGAGGAGGCAGCAGAGACTCAACAGGACAAGCTGAGGATCAAACTCCCGGATTCTCAGAGTTAGAGGCACAGACCAACTGCCAGGCAACCAAAGGGGGATGCCAGGGCCCCTCTCCCCTCCCCAGGTGATTCTTCACAGAAGGTTTTCACACATGCAATTTCAAAAATACGGCAATATTAAAACCCTTCCTAATTGCACCTATTTCCTACTTGTTCTCCCTGTTGGTATATGATCCATGAACTAAAACCATTTGATTTTTAACAAACTGATTGGTTTAATAATTCAAAAATTATTTCTATTTTCAAATAATCTTCCCTGGAAAGCAATGCTGAAATTTTTTCTTGAATTTAAAGTTTCATAAGAAGGGGATTGATGGGAAGCTTGGGGTTGGTAGATGCAAACTATTACATTTAGAAAAGATGGGTGATGGGGTCCTACCATACAGCACAGGGAACTGTGTACAGTCTCTTTAGTTAGAGCATGATGGAAGATAGCTTTAAAAAAAATAATGCATATATATGTGTATGTATGGCTGGGTCGCTTCGCTATACAGCAGAAATTGAAGTAAATCAACCATAATTAAAAGACTTTAAAAATAAAGCATGAAAATTGCTTCAAATTCTTCAAAAAAATACACTCTATTTTTACACAACTGAATTAGGAATAAGTGACACTTAAAAATATATACGTTAAGAATATTCATGCTAATGAGATTTTCTGATTTAATAAAAACATATACAAGCATTTCTTAATTTAATTCCTCCTGTTGCTACATAATGTTCTAATATGTTGAGGTAGAAATCAGAATAGATATTATTGACAAGGAACAGTACCCTTTTAAAGTTATATTTGTCCTTTGAATCTACTCTTTATACGACAACTTGGAACTTTAGTACGCATATATACTGATACGCATAGAATACAAAATAGCATTTTCCCCGCTATAAACTAGCTAGGTGAACTTGAGTGTTTTGTCCTACTGGGTCTTAGCTTTGTTAAATTTTGGATATTGAACTAAGTTATCTACTATTCCAAAATTGTAGAGTTTAGGAACTACTTTACTGTAGTGTATTTTGCAGTTACATAAGACATTAACATCAAATATTTTCCTGACAATTTTATACAATTAGTCTATATTTAAACCGTCTACTCTATCTAATACTGTCTTAACTGCCTAAGAGGACTTCCTAACCTGATCCATCACCTCTAACAATCTAAGATTCTATGAATGTACAGAAAAGATCATAAAGAATCTTATATCTTAATGCATATGTCTACTTTTCTGGGAAGAAGGTCATATATTTCACTAAATTCCTAAGGAGATTCATGAGTGTACAAAGTGTAAACAACTGATCAACACAGGAAGCATTCATAAACAAAAACACAACAACCACCCTAGCAATCATTATGTTTGCATTTCTTTGCATGTATAAAGGGTTGGTTCTTACAGTAATTTAAGGGCACTAAATGCTATATGATCTCCTACAATAGCACTCCACCTAGTTGTGGAAATGAAGACCTCAGGAATATTGTTATCTGTAAGAACTGCATGCCCCCCAAAAGAACTTACATTTTTCTTCTAGCTTTTGAGGTTAGTGGCTTAATACCTATGCTAATTTTTACACCTTTCTCTAGAAGAAAGCTAGTCTGTTTTAGAAATTATAAAAATCAAAACCTCTGTAGAGAATGTGGTCTCTGAAAGTGTCCTTGAAGTTGTGTTTTTCTCCAGAAATAAAGAATCATCTCCCAGTTCTCTCCCTCCTCTCTTCCCAGTACCCAGGCCACACCAGGGCCCCATTCTTCCAGGCTGACACAAGCTTATTTAGTCTGAACAACATTTTCAGGACTCATCAGCAGCAAATTATAACAACTAATTTTTTTCATTTTGGCCCTAAGTTATAAACCTAATTTCTATTTCAACAATTACAAGACTTCCTTTGGAACTATCAGTGACTGCACAAGCCATAGACAGATCAAGTGTAGGTGCTCCATCAACTGAATGGGGTTGGGTTATGTTTTCAATTGGAACAAGGTATTAAGTGATTAAACTGTGCCAGCAGACACAGCACTTTTATCAAGCCCTTTTCTTTCCAAGCAGGCGCAGGGATAGTCAATCCCTGGCCCTGAAAATCTCTAAGGAAAACTTGGAATGCTTTAGGAAATCATGTTTGCAATTAAAGCTCTGGCATTTTTCTTCTCATCACAGAATAAAGGCTGAATACCATTTTTGAAACTTCACCTCCTTTTTTTTTTTTTTTTTTTTTTAATTTCAATAAGCTGCTTAAGATCCTCTTGCATTCATTGACAGGATTTTTGGCACCATTCTGCTGTGCTAGTCCACAGCCATTTAATTGTTACATGTTAACAGATTACAAGTGACTTAACAGAGGCACATTCAGAATTCCAGACACCATTATCTTAATTCCTACCACAGACAGCACTCGCACAAGACAGAGGATCAAATACCAATTTGGGCACCATATTTTGCCTGCCTTTTTGGTGATAGAGGTAGAAGACTAGTATATTTTCACCTTATTCCTACCAGCATATATGGCATATGGCTCAGAGAACAAGTGAATCAGTAAATGAATGAATATGCAGGGTATCTAATGTCTATTTAACTGTTTGGAAGCATAGGGAAGTGGCAGTTTTTTAGTGATTCTTATCATGTGTCCTATATTATAAGTGTTTTTAGATGAAAAATACAAAATGAACACAATAGAATTCTCAACACATACTATAAATACGAATTAAAATTGTTGAGCAGTCCCTTACCATAAAATTCTTTTTAAAAATCTCCCAATTGATGAAAATAGTAAAATCTAAGATTCCTTGGGAAGATCAGAAGGTTATAGTGTCAGGAATTTTCTTAATGGTTTGTATGTATTATCTCATTCAATCTCCCAGGAAAATCCTCTGAGACATGGACTATTATGACCATTTTACAGGTGAGGAAATTGAGGCCCAAAGAGGTTAAGTCACTGGTGGTCATCATAAGATGCTGATGACATGTATTCTGGACCAAGATTCAAACTGAGGCAGTCTGATTCTAGAGACAGAGGTCCTAGCCATTAGACAGTTCCTCACACAAAACAGTATTAAAACGTTGCTCATAAAATTTGCTGAAGGAAATATAAGGACATGAGAAATAAATACTCAGACAAATAACAGGTACTTGCTTCCAAGAATCCAAGGATTGCACTTATATTGCTAAAGACAAATAGGTACGTAGATAGATAGGCAGCATAGCATGGACTGTAGAGTCAGGTGAGCTGTTCACATGCTTAACTCTCCATTTTTCTTTCTACTGTGAGACTTTGGGTGGGCCAGTTGTCTCATCTCTCTGAGCCTACTTTCTTCAACAGTAAATTGGCAGTAAAAACATTAACCCCATGGAGTTGTAATGAATAAACATAATGGATATAAACTATTTGATATAAATTAAGCATATAATAAATGTCAGTTAATATTATGTATGGATTACTGAATGGTAATCCAATTGTGGCTCTATTTTGAAAATTGCAATTGCCAATATTCAGTTAGGTTAGGTTCCCCAAGCCAGTTCCACAACATCCCTCACCTTTCATTTTCTATTCCGATATTTCCGGAGAACGTTTCTGTTACACTTAACATGAACCCAAACAGTCGATCTTCGAATGTCTGAGATAAACTTGCAAACAATCTCCCTGCCCTGCACTGAAAGTACTATATTGGAATGTCTGATCTAGAGGAGGCATGAAATATGTAGACTGTGTGTAAGGGTGTGAAGAAGCTCGAAGTGAGAACAGACAGTTTTTTAATTTGGTCATTAATTTTCCTGTAAGATAAGCTTTCTCTGTCTCTTATTTATTTGTAATTATATGTTATATTTATTGAATTACATACTTATATAATATTTTAAATTTTAATAAAAAATTTAACTTGACTAAAACGGTATAGAACTTTAAATGAAAAGCTATAGTCTTCTGGCCTAATTTTCTCTCCTCCCATTTTACCCCCATAAAGAATCACTTCAAACAGTTCAAACTGTTTCTAATTCTTCTTTTTCTGGTGATTACCACCATATTATTAAATAATATGTTAATACATCTATTTTTTTAAACTAATTTTGGACAGTCAAAAACTTCCTACCAGGGGAAATGCAGATATTGGTTATCTGTACCAGATCCCACAACTTTTCCCAATAGCTTCATCATTATTCTTTACTCCCGACATTGTTTGCCTTTTTAATTCTAAATAATAATTTTCCCATGTATTTCTTGATGCAACAACCTTAGATAATATCTTTTGATTTCACACTGTAGCTCTCTCCCATCTTTCACCTCCCAAACAGCTTTCTTTGTATTTTGTAATTTACTTTACCAAAATTGACATTAGAGTCTGCTTTTTTAATTCATAAAGTTAAGCTTATAAACATTTAATAAGTTGAATATAAAATTCACAAGCAACAATTTTTTTTTTTTTTTGCTTTTTAGGGTGGCACCTATAGCATATGTAAGTTCCTAGGCTAGGGGTCAAATCAGAGCTACAGCTGCCAGCCTAAGCCTCAGCCACAGCAACGTGGGATCCAAGCACGTCTGCAACCTACACCATGGCTCACAGCAACACCAGATCCCCAACCCACCAAGAGAGGCCAGGGATTGAACCCGCATCCTCATGGATACTGGTCGGATTCGTCTCTGCTGCACCATAATGGGAACTCCCCAAATCAATAAAGTTTTATTGTTGTTGTGACAATGTACATATTATTTATTATATGACCATAATTATATTTTTTTTCACGCAGTTTTTTTTCTTGGAGTTTCCTATTGCCTTTCTTTTTTTTTCATCTGTCTTTGTTGCCTCCATGAGTATCAAGTAAGACAGTATCAAACCTTTGGAATCTACTCTTTGTCTAAAATCTCTCTTCAAGTGCCTCTCCTTTTCTGCTCCAATCTTGACAAACTTCTCTCCAAGTTTTCTGCACAACTGCCAGGCTAAGACATCCCGACATTACTTTCCTGGGTGGTAGCCATTGTTTTCTGCATTGGATCTCATGTTATTCTTTTTGTATCACTCCTTCTACCTCTCTTCATTTTGCTCAGTAAGGTTGATCTTGTAGGAAACATTTTTTCTGGGTTCTTTCTTGTCTAAAAATGTTCTTATTCAGTTTTCATACTCTAATGATAATTTGGCTGAGTGTGAAATTCTAGGTTTAAAATATTTTCCCTCAGGAATTTTAAGATATTTTAAGACATTGATTCATTGTGTTTTGCTATGGTTGATGTGAAGACTGATTCAATCTGATTCTCATTCCTCTGTAAAACTTCAAGCTTTTTTCCCTTCTGGAAACTTCTAGAGTCTTCCCTTTATCTTTAGTGTTCAATAAATTTAAATAATGTGTTAAATGTGAGTTTGCATTTATTCATTGTTCTGAACATTCAATGGATACTTTTGTGCTAATTTTTCATGGGTTTCAATTCCAGCTCCTATCTTTAGTTGTCTTTTTTCTGTTTCTGAAATTTCTATTTGTTGCGAGAGATCCTTGAGATTAATCCTTCCTCCCTTGCAGTTCCATTTATTTTTCCACTTGTTTTACTTTCTTTTAAATTTACTTAATTTTATTTTTCAACCAGTTGGGTTTTTTAGTCTTATAATCACATTTTTAAATAGCACAAGAGCACATACTGAATCTATAAATTCTTTTTCTTAGCATCCTATTATTCTTCTTTTATACTATCCTGTTCTTATTTTATGCATGCATTATGTTTTCTAATCTTTCTCTTGTATGAATTAGAATTTTCAAGAATTTTTTTTGTTCTTATTCTTCCAGAATTATGTTTCCTTCAGAATGTTGCCATCTCACTGTTTCTATTTTATTATAACTGGTTTTCTTGGCCCTTTTCACTCATATTGCTGACTTTTCTCAAACAATTAGAGACATTGCCATGGCTGTGGTGTAGGCCAGCAGCTATAGCTCCAATTTGACCCTCTGGCCTGGGAACTCCCATATGCCATGAGTGAGGCCTTAAAAAAAAAAAAGATTAGAGATACATGTTTCGGTTTATAACTAGAAAATAGTAAAATGGCTGAGAAAGAAGTAGCTCTATGAACACAGGGAGGATCCTACTTACTGGCAGTTCAATAAATGAAATGTGACTGGGAAGACAGCTACTTTTTTTTTTTTTTTTGGTCTTTTTAGAGCCACACATATGGCACGTAGAGGTTCCCAGGCTAAGAGCTGAATCTGAGCTGTAGCTGCTAGCCTGCACCATAGCCACAGCAACACAGGATCTGAGCCATGTCTGCGACCTACACAACAGCTCACAGAAATTTCAGATCCTTAATCCACTGAGTGAAGCCAGGGATTGAATCTGCATCCTCACAGATGCTACTCAGATTCGTTTCCCCTGAGCTGTGATGGGAACTCTGAAGTTGGCCATTTTATTGAAGAACACACACTTGGTATAATTCAAAGCTTTGTATAGTGTGTCACTGCCTGCACCAGCTTCCCTAAAGCCATCTGGCAAGTTCTCCTGAGAAGGCCTTCATTGTATTTGTCTCAGAAATGGTACAATTTCCTATACTCTATGCATGGGTGATGGGGGCTTTGATGGTAACATATATAACCAATTAAGTGCTTGTTTTTCGTCACATACCCCACTCCCATCTTACCTCACACCTGCAATTTCTGAGTTCAGAGCCTTCTAAGGTTCCACAGGGCAGACAGGACCACTCTTTGGCTGAAGCCACCTCTGCATATATTCCAGGCAGTGGTTGCTTCTTCCCTGGTACATCAGTTGCCACTCCTCCATCTATTTTTCAACTTCTAGAACTTTAAAAAAAAAAAAAATCTCTCTTTTGCTGTTAGATTCTTAAGTTCTTTGTTTCATACTTTTAAAGACGGTTTCCTATAGTTAATCAATGTTTTAGGAGGATCAGACTGTCATATTGAACCAGAACTTTAATTTTTTAAAATTTAAGTCTTTTTACATTGTTTATGCTTATTTGATACTACAATTAATTTATTGCTTTTTATTGGCAGTTTTTAATTAATTATGAACCTGAATTTAATATATAGTATACATTGGCAAAAGTTATATGATACAATCTTTGAGGATTTTAATAACCAAACATAACTCCTTTTCAAACTTATGCTTCATAATATGAAATGGAAATGAAATGTCTATTTCTGGGGGGGGTCCTATGCTAATGTTAAAAGCCTAGAAAAGGCAATGTTGGATTTACTGAAATTTATTTATAGTGCACATCCTTCCAAAAGCTACTTGAAGAAACTAGAAAATCCTACTTGCAGCAAAAGCATACATACCAAGAGCTGGCAGTCCATTTCTAGAGAGACGTAAGTTTGCTTAGCAACAAACACAGAATATCAGATCCTTCCTCAAAAATATCTTCAATACCATGATGGTCACGACATCTGACTTACAGTGCAAGTGATATACATTCTTTAACCTTCCTTCACTTTATAGATCAGCTTCACAGGGGCTGGTGGTCACATCTATTTTTCACCACTAGAACTCTACTGCCTAGCATAGCTTTTACACAATATGGTCAGTTGATAAACACACACCAAGTAAATGCTGAATGAACTATGTGTCCAAACAAGGTTCTAAAACTGACAATCAGGTTTGGGAAATTAGATGTATTAAGATGTATTAGGAATAACAGTCTGCAGTGTGGGACAAATGTTATAGGGGTCATCTGAGCAAGTGCAATAATAGGCATTCAAAGGGGGGAAAGATTGTTTTAAGCCAGGATGATTACAATATCAAACAGAAAATGAGGAATAGGATTTTGATAGGTATAAATGAGAAGAGAAGAGCTTTACATGGACTAAAGGGTTTAAGTCAAAATAATATCCAGCTTATAAAATGTTTGTATTCAATTAACATATTTAACTTAAAAAACAAAAGCCCGACTTACAGAATTCAAAAGTAACAGTTTCATAAAGAAGCAGTGAAGGCAGATCAGCTTTTCTTAGATCAAAGTTATTCATAGACATTTAGACATAATCATCTTGGTATATAAAACCACATTCTTCAGGCAAGGTTAAAGAGCTTCATACTGTATCTGCTTGGCTTCAGAGCTGAATATTAAAATATACTACTACAAATTCAATATGCAAATGTCCCTTACTTATGGTTATTTGTCTACTTAGGAAAGAAGGGCAAATATTTCATTCCTGATTATTTTACTACATTGTGGCACTTTTAATTTGTAGCTCTTAAATTTTCTTACTGAAAACAAAATGTCTGGATAGTTTAATGTTATGTTTACAAAGAACCAGGTGTTTGCACTTCAACCAAATAAAACACAAAGTGGTTGGCGTTCCCACTGTGGCTCAGTGGTAACAAATCCGACTAGGATTCATGAGAACACAGGTTTGATCCCTGGCCTTGTTCAGTGAGTTAAGGATTCAGCGTTGCCATGAGCTGTGGTGTAGGCTGCAGACGAGGCTTGGATCCAATGTTGCTGTCACTGTGGTATACATGGGCAGCTGCAGCTCTGATTGGACCTGTGTAGCTTGGGAACTTCCACATGTCATGGGTGCAGCCTAAAAAGACAACAAACAAACAAAAACCCCACAAGGTGGTCAGGCAGAACTAAAATGAATCAGGCTAAAATCCCCCAACTGAGCACTGCTGGGGACAGATTGTGACATTCGCCAGGTAAGTGGGTGCACACACTTGCAACAGCATTTTTTTTTTTTGTCATTTTGCCTTTTCTAGGGCCACTCCCTTGGCATATGGCTAGGGGTCTAATCGGAGCTGTAGCCTCCAGCCTATGCCACAGCCACAGCAATGCTCAGTGGGTTAAGGATTCAGCATGGCCATGAGCTGTGGTGCAGATCACAGACACAACTTGAATCCAGCATTGCTTTAGCTCAGATTCAACCCCTAGCCTGGGAACCTCCATATGCCCCAGGAGCAGCCCTAAAAAGCAAACAAACAAACAAAAAAAACAAAACACAAGAGAGCATCTCAAAAAGACAGCAATACACATGACTATTTAAGAAAAGAATGTAAAGAAGGAAGAAGGAAGGGGAGGAAATAAGAAAACAAATGATACAATAGTAATAATGGTTACACACTCTAAGTTTGTTATATGTATAAGTTCATTTAAGGAGAGAAGAAGGAAAGCAGAAGGAGGGGATTGGGAAGGTTGATATCATTTTAAGATTAGAACTTTGCAGGAAAATAAAACCTCCCATGCTTGTCCTTGAGAAAGGATAAGGAATTTCACTCTGCCTTACCATGGTGTGGCTCAGAAGTCTTGGATCTTGTCAGAAGGCACTCTTGCTTCATATTTTACATGATCAAAGAGGCATTCACTGAAGTATTCACTGGAAATTCCACCAAGACAGGTGGGGAGAAATGCTTAGCACCTTCAAATTTGGGAGTGATGCTCACTCAAATTAACTATACTAATAAATTTCAATGCAAATACTCCATTTCTTATACATAAAAGCCACAATTGTTTTTAAAAAAATTATTTAAAAGTTACATTCTGACAGGTGCAATCCTCTTCTAAAAGGGGTATATCATGCTTTTAAATAGAATGAATGATCAACAGCACAGCGGTAAGAAGCATATTGATGATGTAAGAGCTTTGAAAATGTGGACTCTAATCCCAGCTCTGGCAAGAATCACCTGGTAAGGTACCACATGGACCAAGGTTTTTCAGACGCTCTTCATGTTGCCAAATACACACATATGAGAGAGCTACTAAAGGCCAACCCTCCCACCCACTGCTGAATTATTATTCCTTTAAACTGATTTCTATGCATTTAGCTTTGTCCAGATTTAAGATTACCTTCATCTTAATGAACTAGTTAAATTCTACAACTTTAGTTCTAAAAAAATGAAATGTTGTGCCATTTACAGCCATCACATGGAGAAGTCATGTACTATTCAGGATATCTCAGCTTCATAAATCCATTTTAAAAGGCAGAATTATACATGTGCTTTAGTGGAACCTCAAGACAAGTCAATATCTAAACCGCCTGGTCATTTTAAATTTCAAAGATGATGCCTTATTGTACACAAGCAGGGCTTACTGTTGCTCTAAAACATGTAAATCAAAGTGCAAAATAGTGCAAGCTCATGACAAAGCAGAAAAATGAAACTTGCTTTTACAAAATTACGGACTCTCTCAAAAGCACTAACTCTTTAAATATTAATCTTCATGTGTCTCAAAGGGACTAATAGGCACCTTCTCATTTTTCAGTGTCTAAGCCACCTTGCCTACTCTTCTCCCACTTATTTTCCACCCTGCAATGCCTATGTCCTTTCTGATACCAGTAGTCCAAAAGTTTTTTAGACCAGTAGTTTATAATTCTGGCAAATCCAAAAAACAGAAGGCTGCTATGGAGTTTGCAGCCTTGCCCAAATTACACCCATGTGTGGGTGCTTCTTTTGTGGCACGCAGGTCTCCAAAATAGAAGCTCTGCTGCTGTGAGCAAGGAAGTATCTCTGGGCAGGGACATTCAGAGCCCCCACGTGTAAAGGAACGACACCTGGGAAGATTATGAGAGCATTTGCAGGCTGTGCATGGTACTAAAAGCTCTGCTGAATCGTTCCACTGCAGCTGAAGTCAGTAACAAATTGAAGCACTTTATAAAATTTGTAGCTCTTCAATAATTTTGAATCACTTTAAAGTGCTCATGCTCCAAACCATAAAGTCTTTCTTAACCATTGCAAACATATAAAAGGCACATCATCAAAATGACAGTAATCAACTCCTTCAATTTTAGGTATGAAATTGTTCTGTGTTTTTTCCTCCTTGTTTATGTTGTTCAAGTGCAAAAAAAAAAAAAATATATGGTCATAAGGACACAACATACAAAATCTCCACTTTTCAACAGCACCAAGTAATCAAAATTCTAAAAATTTCCCAGGTGAAGAAATACTTGATTTTAGGTTCATACCTCCTAAGGAGTGGGTGTGTGTGTGTGGATGTGTGTGCTACATCTGTCCAAGATCCTAAGTGAACAGAAAGAGGCCATTCACAGGTGCAAAGAACATTGGTGATGCATGTCTCTGGGAATATCCTTGAAATAACATGCTCCATGTTGTCAGGGAAAGTTAAGAGGAGGTATGGCAAAGGAAACAGATAATGCATTTTATAGTGTGAGTTTGTTTTTGAGTTAAAACAAATCTCCTATGGCTTAAACTTCCAACTGGAGCACAAAAACTGTCAAGTTGATATAATTTCCCAGTTTACTTTTGTCTTTAAATTATTGAATTGATCCCCTTCAGATTAGGACCTTCTAGCTAATGGACTGTATCAGCCCTGGTTCAAACTTGTTCAGAACCACACCAAATAAAGCCACATTAGTTTCTAAGTGAGGGTGTTGCACCAGAGTAGTGTAATAATGTCTTCCATTTCCAAGGACAGCTGGAAATTATCTTAGAAACATTCTATGCCCAGTTTTAGCAAAACCCAAATTTAGTTCACTTGGAAGCATGCATAAAAATATATATATATATATATATATATATATCTCCTTACAAATGTGAGGTTGTGGCGATCCATGTCACTTCTGCTCATTGCTCCAGCTCACCCTAGTTGGCAGAACTAGTCACATGGCCCCGCCAAATAGCAAGAGTTGGGAAGTATGGGAGACCGCTTACATATTTGGGAAGCAGTAAGCACCTCTGCCATGGGTTCTACTGAAAACAGAGCAGATGCACCCCACTAATTTTTAAAATCATATCCCATATACATACAGAGCTTACTCTCAAGATCATTCTTTTTCTCTTCCAAACATAGCATGGGTTGAACCTTACTTTGCCTTCCTATATATGTATACTTGGTGAAACTAGGAGTTTTTTTTCTCATCTAAACCAAGAGATCAAATTCCGAACGGCAAAACACAAGCAAGCTTCCATTTGTTTGAGTCCCAGTGTGCAATGGGCTAAAATATGTCCTTCCTCCAATTCATGTAGAAATCCTAACCCACAATGTGACAGCATTAGGAGGTGGGCCTTTGGGAGGGGGTCATCAGGTCCTATGAAGGGGATTAGTGCCCCTATAAAAACACCCCAGAGAGCTCTCTTGTCCTTCTTCCCCCTGGGACATAGCTCAAAGACAGCTGTTTGCAACACAATAGGCTCTCATCAGAACCTGGCCATGTGGGCACCCTGATCTCAGACTATTAGGCTCCAGAACCCTAAGAAATACATCTCTGTTGTTTATAAAGTCACCCAGCCTATGGCATTGTTAGAGTAGCCCAGATGAACGAAGACACGGGGAAAAGAACAGACCTCTAGTAGAAGGCTCTGGCTTCTTCCCAGTGCAGGTTGGCTACTGTACACACTGGTGATGAGAAAGAGGAATGGACTTGTTCCAGCAGCCTGTGGAGCTGGAGGAAATGTGGGAAAGAGACTTTAGCACATCAGTAGGTATGACAGGTTTGGGCCACTCAGGAAAAAGGATGCTCAATCCTTCTCTACTCACAAACCTACTAAGTGTCACACTTTTTTTTTTCCTAGGGCCACATGTGTGGCATATGGAAGTTCTCAGCCCAGGGGATGAACTGGAGCTGCAGCTTACGCCACAGCCACAGCAACACCAGATCCATTGCCACATCTGAGACCTATACCATGGCTCACAGTAATGCTGGATCCTTAACCCACTGCACAAGGCCAGGGATTGAACCCACATTCTCAGGATACTAGTCGGATTCATTTCCACTGCTCCACAATTGGAACTCCTCACTGACTCTTAATAAGAAGTTGACTTGCTCAAACTCAAGCAATCTACCATGGCTATGAAAATATATAGCTAACAAACCAATAACATACTTTTTACATATGGTACTGAGGCCTTAATTTAAACATTGTTAACTCTGTTGCTTCAGACAGCTTTCTATTTATGGCTTAACATATTTCAATTAATTTAAGGGACATTTCAGTATCAGAAGAAAACTTCTTTCCAAAGCAGCTTTGCAACTTGGGCCGCCAAACTCCTGAAAGAATCAATAGGGGACATTCACCAACCCCAAAGCATGTAATTTTTATTGATCAAAAAAGAACACTGATTTGACGAGGTTAATGCACTTGATGTAGAACAGACTGAGGTAGTAAAACTGTTCCATGTAAGTGAGCTTCCATATGAATTACTGGGAACCTGAGAATGTAGTAGTAAACAGCTATGATACAAATTGCAAAGAGCTCGAGGGGTTCTCAACTAGGGGAAGGTTGCCTTCCTGGGACACAGCTGGAAATGTGTGGGAGTTCTCTGCTTCTGTTTTTCAGGTATCCCAAGTTTTTTAGCAGGGGACCTTCAGTGGCAACGGTAAAGGGGAGTCTGGGATACCAAACATCTTGGCATGTGGGGGAGAGCCCTATAGTAAATCATTTTCTGCCCCAAACACTGAGCTAAACAAATGCAAAAACTTAGAAGAAATCAAGCACAGACTGTTTTTTATATTCCTCTTCTGATGAAGCAGAATATTCCCTATCACATACCCAGAGAAATGCAGATTAGTCTGGAAAGAGATTAAACACATCAAGAGATTGGAGAAACTTGAGACAGAAGTCAGTAACATTTTAAGTTAGCCTTTATTCAGACATTTAAAAAGTAATCTTTGATCCCTTCCTCTTCTTGAACAATGAAGTCTTCTTGAACAAAGGTATTAGGTGGACTCAGTGAGGGAGGCATCCATGCTGGCCAGAGGGGGCCTTCCCGTGATTGTCAGTATATATCAATGGATGTGAAAATAAGTAATTGCACATGGGTGTATGTATGTAGGTTTGTGTGTGTGTGTATGCTTATGTTTGTGTGTGTGTATGCTTATACTTATATATTCCATAACTCTATCCATTGTTCACTGAGATGGTTTGGGAACGATGACAACCCAGAAGCAATAAGTACAGTTGAATGCTCAATTCATTATTTCTATATACCATTCTCCACTAAAAGAAACTGGGATTTCTTATAGAAATGACTGATTCCAGAGTACGGAAGGCGTGAGTCTGGAATATCCTTTGTAAATATAAGGCGTGAGTCTGGAAGGCGTGTGCCAGAAAGTAAGGAAGAGCTCAAATGAGGATGTGTCAAAAGGTCAAAGCCAGCTTGCAGGAACTTTCACTGGCAACATCTTGGACAACATGAGTATCAAAACAAGCAATGACAGTAACATAATTATTCATTTTGTAAACATGAGCCAAAAAAAAAAAAAAAAAAGTTGGTGTTCCCTTTGTGGTAGAGCAGAAAAAAAATCCAACTAGGAACCATGAGGTTGAGGGTTCAATCCCTGGCCTCGCTCTGTGGGTTAAGGTTCTGGCGTTGCCGTGAGTTGTGGTGTAGGTTGCAGACACGGCTCAGATCCTGCATTGCTGTGGCTCTGGCGTAGGCCAGCAGCAGTAGCTCTGATTTGACCCCTAGCCTGGGAACCTCCACATGCTGTAGGTGTGGCCCCAAAAAGCAAAAAAAAAAAAAAAAGAAGAAGAAGAAGAAGAAGAAGAAATAAATGAGTCCATATGATTTAATTAATGAATTATAAGTTTGGTGAGGACCAGGATATTTACACAGTTTCAAGGTTCCTCTCCACAAAATACTTATTAATTACAACGGATAAAAACATCTTTACAGTGGCAGACACCACCTTCAGAGATTATAGTAAACATAATCAGTAATTGTGTGTTACTGTGTGCAACTGATAGGATACAATGAAAAAAGTAGGACTCCACTTTTCTAATAATCCTTCCAAAATTGAATAACCTCAATTTACTCATAAGGAAACACCAGACAAATCCAAACTGAGGATCCTTATATAAAACAAATGGCATATACTCCTCAAACTGGTTAAGGTCATGGAAGCTAAGAAACGATTTAGGGTGCTGTGGTCTAAAGTTTACATATCAATATTGTATCATATCAAATTCCTAATTTTGATGGGGGTACTGTTATTATTATTTAGAAGAATGTCTTTGGCAAGGAAACACACTAAAGTATTAGTGAGTGAAGGGGCATTCTGTGAGCAAATTACTATGAAATAGCTCAGCAAATTAAAAAAAAGTTGTACTTTTTCCTGTACTTGAAACTTTAATGTAAATATAAGATTGTTTCAAAATAATTAACAGTAATAATATTTTTAAGGGTTTATTATAAATCAGGCTGTTCGCTAAGCCCTGAGGATACAGTAACAAGGAAAAAAACCTCAGTTTTCACCACTTAGTGCTTGGGGGGCGGGGGGAAACAATATTTGAACAAGTAATTTTTAAGTGCAAGAGAGGAAGCTGTTCAACTGCAGAGAATGAAGGAATGACCCCCACCCCCCTGCCCCAAGAAGGTGATCTTTATGCTAAGGATGTAATGATGCATAGGATTAGATGGATGAATGAGTGTGTGTGTGTACGTGCATGTGCTCTGGGTCATGGAGATTTCGGCCTTTGACAATAGGATATCACTGTTATGATAAACCTGTGTAAAAATCACCAGACATGCAAAGAAACTGATTTATGATGTCATACCATCAATACCAAAGGACTTAAAGGTGTGGATACCAATAATTTAAGCTCTTTGATGAACAATTAAAATGAATTTGAGATATCATTATTGTTAAAATGTATAAAGAACAGATTAAATTTTCAAAGAAAAATATGCTATAACATCTTGATTTTTAAATAGATCCTTCCCTCAAAGGAATTCAACATCTTCTCACTTTAGTTAAATTTTAAACGCTCTTGTTACAGAGTGGTTTATCTCTACTATTTTATACTTGGGAAAACTGAGGCAAATGACTTGCTCAAATTCAAATTTTTAAGTTGTAGGGCCAGGACTATGTCCTTAATTTTTAAACTCCCACTACAATGCTTTGTAAAATTACTTCATTGAAAATGTATCAGCCATGTTATCATGGCATGAAAAAGAATAAATATTTTGTACTCTTTTCATCAAAGAAAGATAAATATATTTATAAATTAAGAGTAGTATTAAGTACTCAGTGCAAGTACAGAATTACTTTCATTAATGTCAACTTGTTTTTTCCACTACAACCTCACTCTTCTTCCCGCTCTTTTACTTTTTGATTATTCTAGAGAATTTCAGACTTTTCTCTTTACAACTCATTCTCAACCAAATGAATTCCTATTTCAATGATTCTTAACCTATTTTTAATCACAGATCTCTTAAGTTATGAACTATTTTCTTCTCAAAATGTTTACACACAAAAACATTTGCATGAAATTTTAAGGAGTTTGTTGAGCATTTGCCCTTCTCAAGGTCATTCATGTACCCCTGATTATGAAGCCCTGATCTTCTATGTGCCAGTCACTGATGACTTCAATCTTATTGTCCTGACAACCCTGTATGGAAAATGTTATCTTCTCAATACAAAAGAGGAAGCTGGGCCATATGAAGAGGTATAGCTAGGATTGGAGTCAAAGTGTCCTTCTTTCCCTATATCCTTTCACCTACACATTCTTAGCTACAAAATAGCCCTCAAAACTCACACAACTAAATCTAAAGGCATATATTCAGTCTGCGTTCACCCTATCAGCTTCTTCCACAGGCAAAATTTTTCAATGGTCTTCCCACTCATCCGAGAAAAATCAAGTCTAGGCAAGTTGCCAAACCTCTCAGGAGGCTTAGAGAATTATTATTTTATTTTTCACTTTTTTTTTCTTTTTTAATGACACTCATAACATGCAGAAATTCCTGGGCCAGGGACTAAATCTGCTCCACAGCAGCAACCTGAGCCACAGCAGTGATAATGCCCAATTCTTAACCTGCTAAGCCATCAGGACACACCAAGAATTATTATTTGAATAGTTACTCTCTATGTAGTCTCTGGAGGCAGCTTCCCAAAAACCAGTCTAACTTCTAGGGTTCCTGAAAGCTATTTTTAAAAGGTCCCCAGTGAGGAATGGTTCCTTTGTCCACAGCTTCTGTTCCTACTACAAGAATGATAACTGGGGATGTGGCTGGGTGAGGTTTTCTAAGTATTGAGACTCCTTCTTCTGACCTGTTCACCTCCTTGGTGACAAAGTATCTGCATCTCTAGAACCATCCCTGTGCCTTTAATCCTCTTTCAGTATTTAGACAAAGAAGAAGTTATCTGGCAGTCAGAGTTTTGGAATAACTGGTTAAACATAAGTGAAACTCAAGCAGGTGGAAACACAACTTCAACCAGGCAGTTACTCTTTGATAATCTGTATATCTAAATGTTAATAAAATTTTACCTTCTTGTCCTTCTATGCTTCAACAGGCAGATGGACACATAATTGTTGTTTGATTGACTACTGGAGCAGAAAAGAGAATGAGCTAAAAGTCCCATAAATGAATTTAACATGGGCAGATTCAGGTTTTGTGGATCCTGAAGCATAAGCAATTTGGGGTACTCTCTTTAAGAAAAATATATAATTATGCATACAAACTTAGGTTAAAAAGTGAATAGTTACTTGGAATGAAAAATCACATCAAATCATGGTTAATACATTGAAAATAGCCCAAATATCACAAAACCCAGAAAAATAACAATATTTTTAATAGGTGACACACCTCTGGCCCAGGATCTCATGACATGATGCTGAAAGAGTCACCATAGTGGGAGTTAGGAATGTTCCAGAAGCCACTCCTACACTTAGATGACTAGCAATAACTATACTTGGAAGTGACAGAAAGCCACATAAACACGCCCCATTAAACCTGCATGACATGTATCTGTAATTCAACTTCCCCTTAGCTGGATGTCCCAGCCACTTCAACACCATCCAACCTCAAGAACAGTGCCACCAAGGAAAAGTCTGAGTTTGAGCCAGTCGTCTTAAAACAACTGCACATTTCATAGAGAAGGTTAATGTTAGAAGAGACAGAGGAAAACAAGCTGCTACAACTTTTTTCATTTTGTCTATTAGCAAATAATTGTCATCATCTCAGACCATCACATGATAATCACTTTGGCAATGAAAGCAGAGAGTTCCTCTGGTGTCAGAGCGCCCCTCTTCTCTCTGTAGGACAGAACCCATTCCTTCCCCACTGTCCCTAATCTGAACCACACACCTCTAGGGTCCTCTACTTTGTCTCTGGACAAATGTATGCCTTATACATTTGGTGTTTTCTGCTTTGTGTTTCACTAGCCACTTCAAAGGTAGAGATTTAGTGATATTTTTCATGAAACAGAACCAAAAATCCTCAAATTTACATGGAACCATAAAAGACTCCTCTCCTGAGGAAAAAACAAACAAAAACAAAGCTAGAGGTATGATACTCTCTGACTTCAAATTAATTATATTACAATGCTGTAGTACTCAAAACAGTCCAATATTGGCAGAAAAAATGGACACACAGATCAACAACCCAGTAATAAACCTGCAGATATATGGCTAATTCATTTAGGACAAATGAGCAAAGAACAATACAATGGAGAAGGGATAGCATCTCCCAATAAATGGTAATGGTAAAACTGGATAGCCACATGCAACACAATGAAATTTCACCACTATCTTACATCGCACCCAAAAATTAACTCAAAATGGTGTTAATACCTGAAACCAGAAAATTATTAGAAGAAAACATAGGCAGTACACATTTTGACAGCAGTCCCAGTAATATCTATCTGGATATGTCTCCTCAGGCAAGAGAAACAAAAGCAAAAGTAAACAAATGGGACTACATCAAATTTAAACGGTTCTGCGCAGCAAAGGCAGCATCAACAAAGTAGAAAGACAACCTACCGAATGGAAGAAGATAGTTTCAATTTAAATCTGGTAAGAGTTTAATATCCAAAATACACAACAATCTCATATAACTCAACAACAAAAAGCAAAGATTAGACATTTTTCCAGACAAGACATACAGACGGCCAAACACATACATGAAAAGATGTTCAACATCATCAGAGAATAAAAATCAAAAGCACAGTAAGATATCACCTCATGCCTGTTAGTACTGTTATCAAAAAGGCAAGAAACGTTGGAGAGGATATGGGGGTGGGGGGAGTTTACATACAATGCTGGTGGGAATGTAAACTGGTGCAGCAGCTACGGAAAACATTATGGAGAGTTCTCAATAAATTAAGAATAGGACTACCCTAAGATCCAGCTATTCCATTTCTAGGTTGCCATTTGCGACAACGTGGACAAAATTAGGTGGACAAAATGAGGGTATTAGGTGGACAAAATGAGGGTATTAGGCAAAGTGCAATAAGTCAAAGAAAGACAGATACTATATGAATTCACTCATAGGTGGAACAGTAATAAAAAAATAAATAAAACAAAAATAAACACATAGATAGAGAATACAGTGGTGGTTACCAGAGTAGAAAGGGTATAGGGGAGGGTGAAATGGCTAAAGAGGGTCCACTGTATGGTGACAGATGAAAACTAAACATTCAGTGGTGTTCATGCTATAGTGTATACAGAAGTTGAAATACAATGCTGTACACATGAAACTTACATGATGTTACAAAGCAGTTACAACCTCAATTTAAAAATAAAAATGAGGGGTTCTTGTCATGGTGCAGTGGTTAACGAATCCAACTAGGAACGATGAGGTTTCAGGTTCGATATCTGGCCCTGCTCAGTGGGTTAAGGATCCAGCGTTGCCGTGAGCTGCGGTGTAGGTTGCAGATGCGGCTCGGATCCACATTGCTGTGGCTGCAGCGTAGGCCGGTGGCTACATCTCCGATTAGACCCCTAGCCTGGGAACCTCCATATGCTGTGGGGAGTGGCCCTAGAAAATGAAAAAAATAAAAATTAAAAAATAAATAAATAAAAATAAAAATGAAATAAAGAAAAAGCCTCCGAGATAGAATACCTACTTTTTTCCCTATCATCTTATAAGCATGCCTACTCAAAGTAAATTTATAGATTCCCAGACTTCTAAAACAGTGGTTTAAATAGTATTTCATATTGTTATCCCCAACTGTGACTCTAGAATATATTTTTTCCTTTCAATATGATTACAACTGATAAGTTTGAGGTTTCTGCCTTGATTGCTCTGAACATTAAAAATATTGATAACTCTTAACATGATTTTCTTAACATTCAGCCATTCACCAACACAAACTCCAACTTTCAAGGCAGTTTTTATCCTTCACTAAGTTTTCTCTAAAAATCAAATTGACATTAATCCTTAATAAAATACTTACCATGCTGTATGGCAATCATGTCCATCAATTAGGAGTCACTTCGAGGCAAAAACTGTCTTAACATTTATATGCACATCACACATTATAGTGGCAAATAGTAACTGCTAAGTATCTGCTGGGCAAATGAATGCATATCTGAATGAAGGATACACATCACTAAAATATATACACTTATTTTACAGAGGTATGACTATTTATGAGAATACCTGAAAATTTGCCTTGCTTTTCAATTTAACTGTTACCACACAGGCAAAAAAATTACAGTAGTTTAGATGGAGGTTTAAATTATTTTTAGATAACCTCAAAAGATTCATCAGTGGAACTTCCAACTCTTATAATCTAGGAAGAAAAAAAACCCTCAGCTCACTCCACCCTCACCCTTCCCCCCACCCCAAAAAAACCCCAAACCTTTTAGGAGTTTTATTATGGAGAGATTTCTACCACTCACCTGAATCCATTACCATGAGGCACCATACTCTCCAGGGTCTTCATGGTTTTTTGGGGGTTTTTTGTTTGTTTGTTTTTTTACCTTACTGATAATAAGAACTGATTAGGGTTCTTTTCTTGGATTCTGAACTTTGGAAGATTCTGGCATTTCCTTTCATCATTGGATGCCATATGAGATTGTGGGAACTTGCTTTTATTTTCTTTGCTCATGAGTGCCAGAAAGTATCAGAAACTCATCTAGATTTTTTAATTAAAAATATGCAGAGGTAGATTTAATAGAAATACCACAAAGCTGTAACATTTTGGCTCTATCCAGGAAAAGGAGCAAATTTCTGTAAGGGTTTTTCAGGAAGTGAACTGGTAAAGTCTATGTCTCTCAGAGTTTTTATTTCAAGAACTACTCAACTTTTTATTGTGGTAGTATAGAAGTAGACAAAATCTACTATCAGCATCTTACCAAAGCAAAAGATATTTTAACATGACAAACTTTAGAAACAATCTAAAAATAAATAATGGTCCTTTAAATTATATCAATTTAGCTTCATGAAAAGCACATTACATCATTCCTTACATTTAGAAATGCAAACTATGAGCTCTGCTCTTATTCACTTGGCATTCCTGGAGTCTGATATTTACAGATTTAAAAATAAACTTTTAAATTTTAGAACAGTTTTAGGTCTATGGAGCAACTGCAAAGATAACACAGAGAGCTCTGTATAACCCACATCCAGTTGCTCCTATTATTAACATTTTAAATTAGTATGGTATATTTATCACAACTAATGAACTAATACTATAAACTGTTATTACCTAGCATCTATAATTTGCTCAGATTGCCTCAGCTTTTATCTATTTTTTTTTTCTCTTCTAGGATCTTATCTAGGATCCCACCTTTCATTTGTTTGCTGTGTCTCTTTAGTCTCCTCTTGGCTTTAACAGTTTCTTAAAATTTCCTTGGTTTTGATTTTTTTTTTTTTTGGTCTTTTTGCTACTTCTTGGGCTGCTCCAGCGGCATATGGAAGTTCCCAGGCTAGGGGTTGTATCGGAGCTGGAGCCACCGGCCTATGCCAGAGCCACAGCAACGCAGGATCCAAGCTGCGTCTGCAACCTTCACCACAGCTCACAGCAACGCTGGATCCTTAACCCACTGAGCAAGGGCAGGGATCGAACCCGCAACCTCATGGTTCCTAGTCGGATTCGTTAACCACTGCGCCACAACGGGAACTCCGGTTTTGATATTTTTAAAAGTTCTCAGACATCCTGGTCAGGCAGAATGGCCCTCATTTGGGATTTCTGCGATGTTCTCAGGGTTAGACTAGTGTTAGGGATTTTAGGAAGGAAGACCACGGAGGTAACATGCCTTCTCATCATATTAAGGCTATACACTACTAAATCATTGTTGATATTACCCTTATCACTTGGTTAAGGTGATTATTTGTCAGGTTTCTCAACTGTAAAGTTAGCTTTTTTCCCCCTTTCCATACTGTACTTTGTAAGGAAGTCACTATGCATGTGTTACTACTCATTACTCTCCTGAGTAGTATTCCACTGTACACATATACCAATGCGTTTATCTATTTTAAACATTGACAGACACCTGCTCTGTTTTCCAGTCTGGGGCTGGAATATGAATAAAGCTGCTATGAGTATTCTTTCGAGTACTTTCTGTGAATGTTTATTTCTCTTGGGTAATAACTTAAATATAAAATCACTGGGCTGTTGGGTAGTTATGTTTTTAGTTTTATTAAAAAAAAGGCTACTAGAACTTTTAATAAAGTGGTTCTATCATTTCCAGTGTGGCTGTACTACAAAGTACGAAAGTTGTAGTTGCTTCATATTCTTGTCAGCATGTAGTGGTGTTAGTTTTTAATTTTAGCTATTTCAGTGGGTACATCCTAGTATCTCACTATGGTTTTAATTAGCATTTCCCTAATGACAAATGATGTTGAGTGATGTCTTTTAAAATAATATATGAATGGAAGGCTGTCTCTGAACAGAAGCTTGATGGGGAACAAAAAGTCTCTAGCAAAAAATTAAAACTCAGAAGCTGGGGCCTTCTACTTCTAACCAAGGTAAAGTTAACCAGGGGCAGATGTACTCCTGCATTTTTACAGAACTAAAAAACTGAATTACAAGAAAAAAACAGTTTTCACATACTGAACAGGCAGCACAGGACAGCGAGTCCTAAGAAAAATTATGAAGTGAACTCTGCTCCAGCTTACTGGCTGAAACTTTCAACTTACAGCACTGGGGGAAAAAACCCTAAACTGAGTCTAGTGGTCTCCCTGAGTTGTGAGCACCCAGTGAAGCAACTAGAGATCGCAGAAGAGTATCGGAAAGGAGAGCTTCAAAGACAGAGAGCTCTAGACACTGGCAGAATACCTTCACATCTTCAGCTGAGTCCTGATCAGTAGATGCATTTGAAGAAATGACCCAGTGTAGGGGGAAGAACCATCAGAAAGGAATAGGGAGAAAAATCCTCAACACTCAAAGAGGGATCAGAATAGTTCCAGTTCCTACCAGCTAGAGTGAGAAAACTTTGTAATCCTGGAGGCACTGGTGAAATACTCAGAAGAGTAGTATTTCCTCATTAATGGGGAAAAGTTAGCACTAAATCAACGGCTTCTGTATCTTAGAAGCAAACCTCGTAAGAATTAAAACTGTCTCCTAGGTTTTGAAGTAAGTTACCTGCATTCCAGAACAAGCTCAGAATTATTTAAAGAAAGACAAAAATATCTAGTACCCAACGAGGTAAAATTTAGTGTCTGGTATCAAGTCAAAGATTTCAGGAATGCAGACAAGCAAGAAAATATGATCCAAAATAAGAAGAAAAACCAATCAACAGACAAGTTTCAAAGTGACACAGACGCTAACAGTAGACAAAGACAATGAATCAGCCATTATAAACATATTCTACATGTTCAAGAAAAGTAGAGTATAAACATGTTAAAGACTGATATGGAGGGAAAATGTTTTGAGATAAGAAATACACTGGATGAATTAAACACCAGGTTAGGCAATGAAATAAAAGAGAGGAGAGAGAGAGAGAGAACTTCAAGACATAGCAAGAAAAACTATCCAAAATGAAACAAAGGGGTGAAAAACTGGAAAAAAAAATGCAGTGTCAGTGAGACAAGTTCAATTTTTAATTTAAATTTTTTTTTTTTTTGTATTTTTAGGGTAGGGTTACACCTGAGGCATGCAGAGATTCCCAGGCTAGGGGTCCAATGGGAGCTACAGCTGCTGGCCTACCACATGCACAGCAAGGCAGGATCTGAGCTATGTCTGCGATGTACACCACAGCTTATGGCAACGATGGATCTTTAACCCACTGAGCAAGGCCGGTAATCAACCCACGAACCCGTGTCCTCATGGATACTGGTTGGGTTTATTACCACTAAGCCACAGCAGGAACTCCTAAATTTTTTAAAATAATTTTTTAAATTGTTTTGTAAGCCAAGTACAAGTATGGCACTTATAAATTCTCAAATATAGAGATAAGACCAGAAAGTGTTCTTTCCACTTAAAATGCCAAAACTGAAATCACCTACTTTGGCCAAGAATTTTAATATTCTCGTGCAGAATCAATACTTAAAGACAAAGGAGTGCCCAGGTGGTATAGGATTAAAACTCTGACAGTCACTGCTGTGGCTTAGGTGGCTGCTGTGTCTTGGTTTTGATCCCTGACCCCAGACTTTTACATGCCATGGGCAGAGACAAAGAATAGGAGACAAAACTATTATCAAATTTACTGTATATGGAGTTTCCATGGTAGCTCAGTGGGTTAAGAATTTGACATAGTTGTCAATGAGGCTGCAGGTTAATCCCTGGCCTTGTTCAGTGGTTTAAGGATCAGGTGTTGCCACTAACTGTCATGTGGGTCCCAGATGTGGCTCAGATTTGGTGTTGCTGTGGCTGTGTTATAGGCCAGCAGCTGCAGCTCCAATTCACCCCTGGCCTGGGAACCTCCATATGACATAGGTACAGCCATAAAAAATTTTTTTTCTTTTTTTCTTTTTTTTTACTGCATATGTCTGATCATTCATTTGAAAAGGCTTTTGTGCTTGACCCAGGGAGAGCATTATTACTTAACATTTTATGTAACCATCTTAACTTTTAAAGATCTAACACCCTTTTCTTCCAACACTTCCTTCTGCAGAGAGAGCTACCAAAAAATTATAAAATCCAACAATGCATTGCAACTGTGTTTCTACTTCTTTCCTCAGGCTGGAAAAATTAGTCTTTAACTTGACCCGAGATAAAAACATAGTGACCTAAGAACTTCTAAGAACTCACTGCAAGAAATATAGGAAACTATAGTAAGGATCATCATATTACAATTGCTAGGGATTAAGCACTTTTTCATGTGTTTTTTGGTTAACTGTGAAGTATCTATCTATATTTCTTGCCTATTCTTCGATCTTTTTTTGAGGGGGGGTTAGTTCTTCCTTTATCTTCAACATTAGTTGTCTCATGTGTTGCAAATATTTTATCAAACTATGACAAATCTATTCTCTTAACAGGCTTTTTGATGGGTAGAAACTTCTAAATAATATGAAGTCTTAGGATAAAATAAATTTTAGGGTTACAACTGTGTCCTAAGAAACCTTTCACCTGCCTCTAAAATTATCAAATTATTCTCTTATAACTTCCTCTAAAAACGTTATGATTTTAGCTTTTACAATGAAACATATGGTCCCTCTTGAATTGATATTTGTGTGCAGTATGAAATAGGGATTGAGGTTCATTTTTTTTTTTTAATGTGGATATCCAATTACTTTAGTGCCAGTAGTTGAAATGACTGTTTTCCTCATTGTTGCAATGTGGTTCTTTTAAAATTTTACTAAATTAAAAAAAAATTTAATGATTAAAACTTTTAAAATAAAATTTCTATAATTCAATTCTTTCTCTCATGTTTATAGTCTATTGATATTTAGTTTCAATAGACTATAAAGCTGACAGACTATCAGCCACTTATACCTAAACAGGTACACAGGCCATCATCTACTATAATGATAGAAATTTAAACCTGTGGGAAAAAATTACATTTCATACTCTTAACAAATTATTAAAAATAGAAAAGATCAAGTCATTATATGCATATAGAGTAAATAAAACACAATTACAGTAATTTCTGTATCTTATCATTGCTACTTATTTAAAGTAAACCTACTAACATGGTTTCACTTGCTTAGTCTTTTGGAATTTCCTATTCATAAATATAAATTCTTTCACTATTATAGAAATAAAATAGATTCTAAATAAACTAGATAGATATTAAAGCTAATTTTTGTATAATGCACTATTTCAAAAAATCATCTCCCTCATTTTTAATACTTCAGAAATGGGTACTTACTTTATTCAAATTATTTTCATACATTTAAAATTTTGATGTTATTAACCCAAATTTGCCCTCAGCTATGTTACTCTTTGCATAATTAACTTTGTGTAACAGATTATTTGACAGATTAAAAGAACTATGGCCAAAATTTGACCCACAGACACATCATATTAACTGCCAAATGGACACATCTTCAACTCTTCGAAACCCTTTGGATTTTTAAAATGTAAAAATGTTCAAAATTAAGCTAAAATGCAAAAATGTCTGAGTTAGGTAAATAAAGTATTTGACAGAAAAACTATAAAAAGTCACCTTGGGAAATTATATTTGTTGCTTGTTTTAGTTCCTTAGTAAACCAGCAGCATTTAATTCAATGGCTGCGATCCTTCCTATACAATGCACCAGCTGAAAAGGAGAATATACAATACTGTCCATCTTTAAAAAAATTTCCTAAGTGACTTGACACTTAGCAAAATGCAAGTAATCAGGGGTGTTTGTCAACCAAATGAACTACAGCGATATAAGAAAATACCCTAAAAAAAAAAAAAAAGAAAATACACTATGATAGTACTCATTTCCTTCAAAGCACTTAGAAATCGTTTTCTCAGTGAGGCTTTCCTTCAATGCTTCATTTAAAATTACAACTTTATCCCTACCCTCCATCTTCATATTTCCCCACCCCCATTCATCAGAGTTTATCACTAGGTAACATATCCCACTTGTGATTCATATTCACCTTTGTTTAGTGTCTGCACTCCCTCGCTAGACCCTAAGCTCTTGGAGTGCAGACAGCTGGATGTTTTGTTTATCCAAACATCCAGAACTGTATATACGACAGGCACTCAATACATATGTATTGAACAAATTAAATGAGGACAAATCAAAATATTATTGGAGGAGTTCCCGTCGTGGCGCAGTGGTTAACGAATCTGACTAGGAACCATGAGGTTGCGGGTTCGGTCCCTGCCCTTGCTCAGCGGGTTAACGATCCGGCGTTGCCATGAGCTGTGGTGTAGGTTGCAGACTCGGCTTGGATCCCATGCTGCTGTGGCTCTGGCGTAGGCCGGTGGCTACAGCTCCGATTCAACCCCTAGCCTGGGAACCTCCATATGCCGCGGGAGCGGCCCAAGAAATAGCAACAACAACAACAAAAAAAGACAAAAGACAAAAAAAAATATTATTGGAGAAAATATTCTTTGTAAAGTCATTCTCAAATTACAATAAATGAATGTCCTCTAAGGTGATTTGTAACCATTCCTGAAACCAAAAACAGCTATTCATTTTTCTCATGCTAACACAAAGAGAAATCAGTATCAGATTCAGAAATATATAGCCAAACATTTAAGGAAAGTTATTTATTTTATATATGATAAAACTGAGTTCAAAAGTGATATTTCAGTTTTATTTAATTAGTAGGGACTGACTGCCTAGTAATCAAAAAACAAAAAACAAAAAACAAACCTAACTGCAGGCAGAAATGTGATGAGAAGAAATGTTTCCTGATTCTTAGATGAACATTCTTGCCACAAAACTGTGCTGCTACTAGATTTAAGAAAATGAGCAGTCTTCGGCAAAATGGGAGAAAAAGGTGAATAACCATGTACTGGGAATTTTAAGGGAAAAAAAAGCAAACAAAAACCCCAAACAATAGGATAGGAAAATACACACTCTCTGAATCAATAAAGATAGGCTATCCAATGTAATAGTTTGTAGCTAAAAAGGAGTTCAGTGGTAACAAAAGACAAGCATATAAACAGGTTATATTCTGCTTTTTTTCTTTTTTCTCTGGAACAAAAGTAAGTAAAATATTTACCATTTTAAGCAAAGGAAAGGTTGACATTAGCTTTCTGACAATCCTTGATGTCCATGTCAAGAGTTTTCACAGCATATAACCAGCTCAGCTATAAACTCGGGTTATAGACATAATGGGACTAATGGGAATTAAAAGATGAGATGGTATTTGAGACTGGGTTCAAGCTCTAGGATTATAAGTGTGTTTAAATGTAATTCTTTAAGCCACGTATAGCTATATGAAGACACATGATCCCTATTCAAGAATCACTTGGTTTTATTTTGCCAAACAGTGCCACATACCATGAGAAACTATCTTCAATTATGAGAAGGCTCAGAAAGTATGCATGAATTCAGAGAATGTTGAGACCCTGTGCTTTGCAATACTGAGAATTTAATCTTTCATTTGAAAGAATAAAATCCATCCAGTGAAGTTCCAATTATAGATTTCATAATGAATTCTACTTATCGCTTCCTGAACCTATCAGTTCCATTAATGGATGAATATCTCTTCTGCATCACAACTCAAGAAGTAATGTCACTATGCTTCCAAAAATATCTATATCAGAAACAATAAGACAATGAGCCCATACTGCTTAGATGCATTGGTCATTTATGTATAGCAACTGCAATTCTGGGGAAAATACCAAAGATAATCAAAATGCACATGATATTAAGATAAAATCACATGCTTTTCAATTCAGACAAATCAATGGGGGTAGCAGGGAGAATAGAGCTCTAATAAGTTTTACAGTGCAATGGGCAGAGGGTGGGGACAAGAATCAAGAAATTGTCAAGTAACATTCTACAGACTGTAAGAAGCAAGGGTTTCAACTAATTTGGCAAAAATATAAAATAAAAATAACTGACCTCTGAAGTATTTACACTGACTAGAGTCCAATATAAAAACAAAAGAATTCTACTGACCTAATTTGAGACATTCAAAAATATTATTTGCAATCATTCTGAAATATATACATGAATGAAAAATCATTATGATGTACACTTAAAACCAGCACAACATTCTGTATCAACTATATCTCAATTTTTAAAATATTACTTGGTTTACATAAAGTACAAACCCTTTTGCATTTAAAGAACATAATTCTTGGTACAAAGACAATATGCTTAAATAAACTGTTAGTAGTTATGACCATCATTCTTTCAAAATTTGATTTAAAAGGCAAAAAAACCCTACACCATATCCATTATTTATAACAAAGAGATTGCCTAAGTTCATAGTATACTTAGGGAGAATTCTAGTTCAGAAAAACATGTTATTCTAACCAGTAATGAATTCTATTCTTTTCCCTCCATATTATTCTACTATACAATCTTTGAAAATCAAAATAATAACTTTAATTATAACTTTCATAATATAGCTTTTTAATAAGAATGGTTATAAATATCATAAGATTTTTTTCAAGTCCAATATATGAGAACGTCCCCATATAAAATAAATGTCATACTTCACTATAATCTTGTTATAAGATACTTATTTTATCAAGGTATATTTGGAACGCTTCTTTTGGAAATACACATGAACTATCACAATTCATTTCAACCAAAGAATTTTATCCAACTTAAGCACTACTTTATTACTCGGTCTTATTTAAAATATCAGCCATTTCCAAAATATTTAATCTATATCAAGATAGGAATTTGCTGTATTGAGATTATTCAAATGAATATGAACCAGAAGCCTTGACAGTAACTCCCAAAGAAGACTTTCAAAATGCTTTCAATTGTGACAATAGCACTAAAACATAATATATAGACTTTCAAGACAATTACGTGAAAGAATATTTAACAGCAAATTTTATTCGTATGAAAAAAACCTGTTTATCTTATATTCATTTTTTATGTAAAAGGCATCCCCAACTTTTTTCCATTTCATTTGAATTTTTCATTCGAATTACTTCAATTTCTGTCCTATAAAATATAAACACTACAAATAGAAGAACAAAAAGCCCTACTTAATGTAGGTTTAAATGATACTGGTAGATTTTTCTAAAGTGGGAAAGGTTCTGATTTTTTTTTTTTTTGTCTTTTTTTTTGCTATTTCTTTGGGCGGCTCCGGTGGCATATGGAGGTTCCCCGGCTAGGGGCCGAATCGGAGCTGTAGTCATTGGCTATGCCAGAGCCACAGCAACGCGGGATCTGAGCTCCGTCTGCAACCTACACCACAGCTCACGGCAAAGCCAGATCCTTAACCCACTGAGCAAGGGCAGGGACCGAACACGCAATCTCATGATTCCTAGTCAGATTCGTTAACCACTGCGCCACGATGGGAACTCCTGATTTTTTTTTTTAATGAGAGAAAAGAATTTTAACTTGGGAGCAATCATTGAGTATTTATAAAATCTGAAGTACTCTCACACATAGGCAGCATAAATAAAGTGCTTGCTCTGATGAATTTTCAAAATGTATTTTAATCTCATTCCAGAAAGAAAGTTTCTAGATACAAACACATCTCAATCACATTTTAACATACATTCAGCAACTTAAAATATTATAAGAATCCAATATTTTCATCTTTAATAATCTCAATATATTATATATTTAATATATAATATATATATATATAATACATACAAGTAGTCAGCAGGATTACAAAGTAATTTTTTAAAAGTCTGATCAATGTTGATAAATATCTTTAGACTATTAAAGAGAACTGTACTTGGGATCAGAGAATAAAATAAGGGAGGTCCAAATGTAATGGCAAGACTACAAATGTTCATATAGCCAACCATTTTAAAAGATCCCTCAGTTGGATAGAATACTTTTTAAAACAATATTCTTGCTACTCTCAAGCAGCAGTACTTATAGATATTAAGCATGTATATCTCCATTAAATTTAAAATTACTATGCAGCTTTCTTTACTGTAATATACAGTAGCTATTTCTTTCCTTCTGTTGGATTTTTTTGTTGCTGTTGAAGAGTGACTGGTATATTACCAACAGAAGTGACTTTAGCTCCTTTCTCTCTCCTAAAGCATGGCTCAGTTTGAAGATTGTTCTATAGGCAGCCACTACAAATATAAACAGTACCTTCCTCAATACCATTAGGAGCAATCACAAAAACTGGCGCCATATGAATGAAGTTTCAAAGACTGCTGGAGGTTTCTGTAAACCAAGGTAATCAGAAGTATTACTCTTGTAGATAGCCCTCTCACATCCATTAATACAAGAAGTTAAAATTCCAATGCCACAGTATAGCCTTTAACAATCTATTCTATAATTTTAAATATTAATACCATTAATTCACCCTGAGAATACAGAGGAAGTATTTAAAACAAGATATTCTGATATGTTTTTCCTTTGTATTTGCTGTCTTCTGGTTTTCATCAGCCCTTCAAGGGCATGACTATTTGAACTCAAAGTGTGACTTCGATATTCTTTTTTGTTAACTGAGATTCATGCTACAGTCAGATACTGGTGATAGAAAAGCCCAAAAAGGCTTGTAGAAAAGAGACAAGCAGCAATCCACCAGGTCAGAAAAGACAGAAGTCCTCGAAAAAGCAGAGGAGTGAAAATGTTTTTTAAGCTGCTCAGTGCCACTGTTATTTGTGTAACAGTTACCTTCATCTTCCCATCAGATGGTAATTCAGAGTAAACAGAATGGGAGGGTAAACTGTTATCCACTGGCAAGGTAGAGACAGATTCTGAATAAATCCCCCAGGAATGATTACCTAGAAAATTCAAGACACAAATAAAACTTGAAGAGTAACCAATTCCAAAGCTTTTTATTTAAAATAAAAATAAAAAACAAACTCTTTAACTTACATTTGAAATTAAGAACAAGCAGTGTGCTGGCACAAAAAAATTATTCTATGTTGAAGATAAAGTAAAACAATAATTCTTCTACATACGTGGGGAAAATTCACTTAACTCAACCAGATTATAATCTAACCTTATCAGTAAAAGTAGAAATAAAGGCTAAAAATCTAATTTACTTTTAATTAACTGCACTAAAATCTGGTAAAACAATAAAAATGTTTTTTCCTTTTATAATCGATGAATCAGCTACCTCTACTGGAGTGACAGGGACAAACTCAATAACTTCTTAGAATCTTTTCTACCTCAGGGTAATCAGAATAAATTTCTTTCTCAGAAACTATCTATGATTTCAATATAAAACACTATTAATAGCTTCCAGAAATTTTTTCATCATATACTTTCCTATGTTGGATAGGATATGAGTCATATACTTTACCATTGAGCTACTCCTTTATGTTTCATAGATTCCTGAGGGACATTTACACCTATCATCAGCTCAATGGTATCTATAAGCCCACTCAATAATGCTTTTAGTAAAAACAAAAAAAAAAAAAAAAAGAAGGAGTTCCTGTCGTGGCGCAGCAGAAACGAATCTGACTACGAACCATGAGGTTGCAGGTTCCATCCCTGGCCTCGCTCAGTGGGTTAAGGATCTGGCATTGCCATGAGCTGTGGTGTAGGTGGAGGATGCGGCTTGGATCTGGCATTGCTGTGGTTCTGGTATAGACCGGTGGCTTCAGCTCTGATTCGACCCCTAGCGTGGGAACCTCCATATACTGCGGGTGCGACCCTACAAAGGACAACAGACAAAAAAAAAAAAATAATAATAATAATAATGCTTTTAGTTCTTTTGGGCTTCTGAAACACTCACACTGGCAGAATGCCTGATCTAAGCAAAGGGAAATGATCAATATGATGATATAAAGTTCTTGAATAACACAACAGAGAGAACTGAGTGCTTAGTGAACAGACTTGAAGGAAAACTTTGTTCTTCCACTGAGGAATTTTTACTCCATCAACATGTTATCCAAAGTAAAACTCACCAAAGGGTTCTGTAGTTCATAAGGTGACAAGTACCTTGAGATAATTTAAACGTTACACACTAACAATAGCTTAAATCATTCTAACACAAAATAACTAAGATGAGCAGTGTTTGCTCAAGTTACTCAGAATCAATCATTAGCAAACAACTCTTTTAGGGAAAGCGTGATGTTACAAAACTGTATGGTCCTAAGTTTTTCAAGATGATCAGTCAACTTCATAGCTTAAAGTTTCCCATATTTCCTCTAAAAACTTTGAGAGAAACAATTTTAAGAAGCATATTTCTTTGTAGGTAACAAAAAACACTATTACTTCTAGGTAGAAAGTAGAACAACACGTTTCCCGGTTTCCAGGATATGCCTACCTAGAGTTTTCAAAAGCAGAGTTGTGTGAAGCAGCATCACCAGAGGAGCCACATACTGCAGTGCAATGACACAAAGGTAATAAAAGACTCGAGCAACCTGCAATCAATAACATTCCTAAGTTTCTAATACAGTTGACATGTTATGACCGAATTAAACTTTCATACAATTGTCAAACTGAATTGCTTGAGAGATAAAGAATCCTTGCATGGGAACAAAACTAAATGATAATAAATTTATGCTTCCTTATAAATGCCCCCAAACTGACCTCAGAAAGATGCAGTTTGACGGTTCCTTAAAATGTGAAAATAGTAAAATAAATTCCTTAAAATAGTTCTTAAGTGACTAATACAAATTGGAGAAAATAAATCACTAAAATTCAAATGGTATATATTTACTTACATATTCAAATATTTAAAAAAATGCTAAAATCTCCAAAGACAGACACCTAAAATATCAAACTAAATAACAGTAATAGGCAGAGTCATATATGAGCATAAACCCCTCATAAAAAAAAGATAATCACCATTCATATTCAACTGAGGTAAAATGACAGAATATGAAAATATATGAAAGGTAAAACATAAAAGTTATTTGTATCTTGATAGGGGCTGCTGATTATAAAATTTTGAGAGTAAAAACCAGAAGACCCACACCATGTGTAAAAAGACATGATCATGTTATAGGTCCAGTCCATTATAATGATAGATGGATTCCTAGCACCTTCCTTTTCTGGAACCCCCATTAAGTTAGACGTCTATGTTCCATGTTCGAGTACTTGTAATAATGTTAAAAGCAGTAAATTTAGTCACTAAAACTAAGATTTCCTACTCTTTTAAGTCATAAAGGCTATACAATATATCGTGATGTCTTTCAAATCAATTAGGGGAGTCCTTTTTAGCAACAGTAGGTATACCACAGCTTTGCAACCCAAAGCTTATAAAGTACTTAAGGGAAAAGGGCAATGGAGAACCTCTGACTTAGCACCCAAATCAGATCAAAGTTTTTCATACTATCAGTTTAAGATTATCTCATCTGTTTATAATAAACTATTATGAAATGAAATTATTACTGAAGGAAACCAAATGCTTCTATTCTTACAATTCAGTATTTGCTATTTTTCACTTTGACTACAGTATAAAGCTTACCATTTGGAGTTCCCTTGTGGCTCAGCAGGTTAAGGATCTGACACTGTCACTGCAACAGCTCATCTCACTTTTAAGGCATGGGTTCAATCCCTGACCAGGGAATTTCCACATGCCACAGGCGTAGTCAAAACAAAAAAAACTTACCATTTTCTGTAGCTCGACTGTGCTTATTCGCCCTGCTTCTTTCTTCATCTGATCCACACATTTCTGGGCTAAGTTTAAGTAAGCTTGCAGGTGATTACGCATCATGGCCAGCCGCAAAGCACACAGCAGTATTATTAACCAGAGTCGTAGAGTATCAAACGTAGCTTCTGTCATTCTACAGATCAAAAAGTTGATAAGGTGCTCTCAAAGACCAAAATATGCTAGCATGCTAATTACATGTGTTAATGTACATCATAAGATGTAAGGAAATCTATACTTACATACAATGGGAGATATGAAAGTGTCCCAATCTCCCAGAATTTACATGATACTTTTACTACATAACAGGACAAGACAGAAAAGTGTACTGTGAAAATAATGCACTACCAGGTAACTCTAGAAGAGAAAAATAGACTAATACTTGGGATTATTTTCTCTACCCTCCGCCATGGGGGTGGGGTGGGAAATGGCTATAAAATGAAAAGAAAACTTGGGTGCTCTTAAACTGCAGACTAGGAGAAAGAAAGACAGAAACCACAGGAGCTTGCCTATGGAAGCATCAAGTTAACAACCCATCTATTTCTGGCTACAGTTTTCTTTAGTCAATATAAATATCTAAGGATCAAGAATTCCAATATATCGACAAAATCAGATGCTCCTTAAAAGAATTTAGAAAGAAAAATTCTGACATCCTTTAGGGGTTTAACGTTTTTAAAAGACCATAGTTTCTGCTTTGATAAAGTATAACACTGTAATTTGAAAATAATACCTAGCCATGATCAACTCTATTCTAAACTCTAGCACTCAGTATGTGACTGTTGAAACATATGGAGTGACCTGCCAGACAAGATCTGGAACATCTAAGGGTCTTTCTAAAATTCTATTTTATTCTTTTTTGGCTGCATACGCAGCACATGGAAGTTTCTGGGCCAGGGAGTGAATCCAAGCCACAGTTGTGACCTAGCCACAGCTACAGCAACTGGATCCTTAACCTACTGCACCAGGCTGGGATCAAACTGGCACCTCCGCAGAGACAAAATGGATTAACTAACTGCACCACAGCAGGAACTGTTGCCTAAAATTCTTAAGAACATGAGGATAGAACGGATGGCTATAAAATACAACAAATTGCAAAAGACCTAAAAAAAAAATACTTCTTCCCCAAATAGGTCCTATATTAACCCTTCCTTCTGTCTAGAGTAAGCACGTAGGGAAGGGACTAAAACTACAGTGTAGAAGTTGCCTGGGGAAATAAAGTTGAAGAACAGCGCAGAAAACAGAAAAGACAGAGAAGATGTGAAAGTGTACACTTTTGCTTGAACTATTCTTTTATGAAATGCAATCAGAAATAGGGATAGAACAAAAGGCTTTATTATGTATGCTCTCTCTTGGTTTCCTTTCTACAAGGTCATGAGTGAACATGGACATAAAATTCTAACGGAAAACCACTGCTGCTTAGGAAAACATAAGGCCTAACTTTTTTATCAATACATTTATATTATAAAGAACAATGAGATTGAGGCATCAGTCCTGTGAGGCTGACAGAACACAAGAACCAAGACCATCCACAGCCTTAAACCCTTCCGCCATGTGTTCCCTGGCATGTTGCATCCAGGAGGACTCACTAGAGTTTCTGAAGAACTTCTTACACAGACTTTGAGGGTGACAGGCAATGGGAATGACACGAATGGTGTAAGGCAGTGAATCAAAAAATATTTTCTCACTTTATGAGGAGCTTATTAGTCCTAATTAAATAGTATCTCTAATTCAGATTATTTAACTTCATAAGGATTTGGTTAAGTTAATGAAGGGGTATCTCAGAAAAGAGTCTGAGATGAGATAAAATAAAATATATAGGTAAAGAACAGGCAGAAGAAATGTCTCCAAATTCCCAAAGCCACTCTAGGTTTCACTGTGTATGTTCTCTTATGAGCTTAAAAGCATACATGGACTCGGTCTGCCCACATTTTTTTTTTTTCATTTGTTTGGCCACCCCACAGCATTTGGAGTTCCCGGGCCAGGGACTGAATCCAAGCCAGAGTTCAAACTAAGTCACAGCTGTGGCAAATGCCAGATCCTTTAACCCACTGTGCTAGGCCGGGGATCGAACCTGAATCCTAGTGCTGCAGACACACCACCCCTCCATCACAGCAGGAACTCCCATTTTATTTTTCTGATGCCCAAGAACGCATGGATGGATGAGTTTAAATACACTTCTAGGTTGAATCTACGTTATAACCTTTTTTGCTTCTGACTACAAATAAAGACCTTTTGACAAAACATTTAATCCATGTGACAGATGAAGGACCTGTCACTTGCCTTCACTTCATTCTCTTTGATTGATGGACAGCTATTCTTTCTCTATCTACTATATGGACTTTGGGTTTTAAACAAAAATTTAAAAAATCAACTCTGTCTAATCACCTAATACAAAGATCTGGCAAATAAAAAAAAGAATAAGTTAGAACAGAGATAAAACTGTAATTTTGTTTGAACTGTTTATGAAGATTAAAAAAGGGAATGGGACAAGCTATAGGAAGAGGATCCAAGGTTTTCATATGCAACAAAATTTTTCCTATAATACACCATGGGGAAATTTTCTTATTCCCACTTCCCTTAAGTACAGTATTCACTAGTAATGTACACATAGTTTTGTAGGCTGAAAGTGGGCACTGAATTGTTGGTGTAACTACTAAATGCTCTACATATACCAGCTCTGGCTGAAAAACCTTAGCCAAATTACTTAACCTCCAAGTCTGTTCTTTCACCAATAAAATGGGAGGAGAACAGCAATCATAAATAGAGAATCACTATTAGTATAAATGAGATAAAGTGCTTTACATAAAGCATCAATACCTAGCATAATAACTAGTGTATGTCCTAAGTGCTAATTTCCTTATTTTCCTAACTGAGGCAAATACAAAATCAGAAAACATAATTACAGGAGTATAAAATCCAACTACGAGATTAAACTTCAAGGATGGACCTGCCTGGAATGTTTTTAGCATCAAAGATATGAGTTCAAAGTTTCTCCAAGATTTAGTCTAGAACACTATGATCCTTGGGATTACTTTTAAATATTTAGTGAACCTGTTAAAATTACCATTAAAGACTTGCTTGTGTGTGGGGGAAAATGTTATGACTTCAATGTATACTTTTCTCGTTCAATAAGGTTAAGTGTTAAAAAAAAAATCATGATCATCAATGATTCCACACTTGCTCTAAGATAAATCTGCACCAAGATTTAAAAGAAATACATAAAATACATGCTATGGAATCAATGGCTAGTCAAGGTTTTCTATTTTAACTCTGATGAGGCAAAGGCAATGAAAGGAACATTTATTAAGCACTTACTTACAGTTGATTTCATTACATGTGTTCTTTCATTTAATTCCAATGATAACCTCATGAGGTGGATACTATTATCTTCATTTTCCAGATGGGGAAACAGAGGCTCAGTTAAGTTATGTGATCTCCCTCAAGTGACAGTTTTAGTGAGGATCAGAAATGGGGTTTGAACCAGACATGTATGAATCCTTTATTATTTAACATAGTTCTATAAGACTAATTAACATATCAGGTACAGGTATTAATGACTTTTAATAAATTGTTTCTTTCGTTCTTTTTCTGTTAAAATACAGCTGTCTAACTGGGGAAATATGACCAAATATTAGATAATAATGCTAAGTCATTATTTTTAATTTTGATAAGTGCTATGTAGAAAAATATCCTTACTTTTTAGAGATGCATACTAAACTTCTTCAGGGAAAAAATATTATGCCTCTAATTTACTTGAAAAACCACTTCAACAAAAAACAAAACCAGGAGTTCCCGTCGTGGCGCAGTGGTTAACGAATCCGACTAGGAACCATGAGGTTGAGGGTTCCATCCCTGGCCTTGCTCATTGGGTTAACGATCCGGCGTTGCCGTGAGCTGTGGTGTAGGTTGCAGACACGGCTCGGATCCGGCGTTGCTGTGGTTCTGGCGTAGGCTGGCAGCTACAGCTCCGATTCAACCCCTAGCCTAGGAACCTCCATGAGCCGCGGGACCGGCCCAGGAAATAGCAAAAAAAAAAAACAAAACAAACAAAACAAAACCAAACCAAAAGAGGGTGAAGCAAATATACAAAACATTAACTCTTATAGGGCTGAGTACATGAATTCCCACTTGTACTACTCATTATTTCTTCCATAATTTTCACAGTTAAGAGAACAGTAACAGAAATGCACGAAGTATCTTAAAAACAGACACAACAAAAAGAGAAAAATATCAGATAACAACTGGATATTAAGTGAAGAGACAGAAAAACTTACAAGTGTACAAGATAATTTAGTGCAGCATTATCATCATTCACATTTATTAAGATCACAAAAAGTTAAAAGACCTGTAGTTTCAATTTTATAACATTTTTAACATTTCTATTAATGTTTTAGAAATATAGCATCTTAATATTATCATTAATACCATTTTATAAAACATTTTTGATTATATAATGAAATAAAAATTAGCCCCTAAATACCCATACTTACAAAGGGACACTTTCTTTACCCAATGGTGGGTTCATAATGTAGTCTTTGGTGATTGGTTTTACCCAGAGCAGAACCATAAATAAAGGTGCCAAGAAGTTGATATGAAGTAATGTTCTGAAAGTATGTAAGAAATAAACATAAAAATCCAGAAATAAAATACACTAATAAACATCAGAAACTTGGAAATTAAAAAAATGAAGTAGGAACTTATTTTCAGTATTCCATATTAAGGTATTATAGTAATCACTATTTTAGTTTTATCATTATCACTTAACACTGATTTGAGCACTCACAAATACACCTCATTATTTTCATTTTTCAGATGGGAACATTTGGATTGAGGAAAGTTAGATGACTCACTCATGGCAGCCCATGGTATTACAGGTTAGAGGGAGATGTAGCACTAAAATCTAAATCTATTCACCCCATTCTAGTGTTCTTTAACGATCCCCCACAATATCTCTGATTTAATGACACTGGTACTTAAATGATTCTCCAACTTTACATAGTCCATGAATCCAATGGATTATCAGCATAGGAGTCATCTTTTGATATTTTTCAGTCCAGATGAAACCAAGGGCCTTCTCATTATTTACAAGAGAAAGTGATAAGCAATGTCCATAATACTAGAAGCCATAGGCAGATGACAACTTATAAATGAGGAATTCTTCAATATGTAGTGATCATGGTTAATGTTTTAATTACTTTGTTAAAATCATACATGATTCACATTTTAATTTCCTGGAGTATTATGAACATACTTGAAATTAATTTCCCTATCCGATACAAACCAAGGAAATTTACATTACTCCTACAGGGCAGTACCCAACACAGCAAGAGGTTTCAGGTGTGAGCTGTAACTTCATTGTTAATTGCTGTCCCAATTAGGTATCCTACAGAGACAGACGACTGGTAAAGACTGTCCTTATTTCAGAAAGACAAATTCTTTAGACCATTTTATTACTGTGTGCTATTTTCACTCCCAACCATGCTGGGGTCTAAACTTTAGCACACCACTACAATGCAAGTGATAGTGTTTTATGTGAGGGCTGGATCAGGAAACCATGAACACCTGACAGGGAAAGGTGGAACTCTGGTTCTAAGCTCCAGCACTAAATCAACTACTAGTGCCTGGCAATAGGGATGAGGAGAATGCTGCTCTTTGTGCCAGTCATGCTGCTCTCATAACAAAACTGGCTTGCCCACACCTTGTATCTGGGCTGAGTGCTACAACACAATGTGGGGGGGGGGGGCGCAATATACTGAAAATAAAACTCCCATTTCCCTAAGGGAAAAAAATCTTTAAAAAGCCACGTTTTACTGAGAAGGAAATTAAATGCGCCCCACCCCCAACCCCAAAGCACCTCTAAATGCTTTAAATGTTTTGATAAAGTGATTCTTTCATCCCACAGCCTGGGTAAACCATCGGGTGCGGGGGAAGAAAGCAGCAGTATTAGGTATGCAGTGTTGCTAGGGAACACTCTAGTATCAAGGAGCAGCCCACAGCGGTTTCAGTAGCTGGTGAAGGGCTCCCCTCCACCCACCCTTTCAGCTTATTTAAATCATAACACTGGGGTTAGTGGACTGAAGTGTGTGCATAGAGAGGAGGGGGGAGAACCAGGTTTTGTTTTAAAAGAAGCCATTAGAGAGATGGGTGGTGGGGGAAAGGCATAATGTAGCCAAGAGCATGCTGAGTAAAAGGAGCAGAAAAAAGGATGAAGGAGTGTGTACTGGGAGGTGAGAATAAGTAAACACACACACAAAGCATATGCAGAAAAAAATGGAGGTAAGAAACAAAACACAAAGACTTTAAAAATTAAAATAAAGGAAAATGACACAGGTGAGAGAGATAAGAATGTGAAAAGACTAGAGAATCAGCAGCATTAAATACAGGGTTTTACAGCAGAAATGTTAGGAAATATGATTACTCAGAGAAACTTAATGACTATAAATACATATATCAAAATGGAATATTCTCAACTTGGGCTTCTACTGCAAAACAAAAGTGGACTTGGAAATTTGGATCTGGATATGATTTGAAGAAGATAAAAATCTGCCACTGTCAAGATGTCTGCATCAGTAACAAAAAAAAAATTTGTACAACCACAAAAAATATAGTAAATGGGCTCTGAACTATATGCAGAGATTCAAATACAATTTCTCCATTTAAGATCTAAAATAGTAATCTATAATATCTAATACTCTGCAGTATTAGCAATCTCAAAATAATGTATTTAACAAGTCTTACAAACAGACCAATAATATAAAGAAAATAAATATTTCTTATATATAAAGATTTATGTTCAAAATTTTAAATAAAATACTTTTAAAATATTAATTTATTTAAAAACTATTTATATGAAATTTAAAGAAGTATTTTTAATTTAAAAATTCTGACTTAAAGAAATTTCCATGGATCCTTAGATCAGTGATTACAATATCATAAACATTGGTTTCTGAGTTCCAAAGAACATAAATATTGATATTTAAAAATTTTGACATTTTAAGAGGTAAAACAGAAATTTAGTAATTTAGTGGTTTTTTTAACATAAGACTTAAAATATACAAATGAAAGAAACCTGCTTATAGCAGAAAGAGGAAGTAGTGTGACATCAAAGGGTTATTAATTTTCAACACAATAATTTATGATTTCATCACAATAATATACCTTCATTAGATGGAAAACATATATTTATCTGCATGTGCTTATGTACATTTTCCGCTTACTGTGTAATTTTTTCTGTTGCCAAATTCAGGGCATCCAGATGCATTTGAGCCAGCCGTAATCCAGGAAATGTCAAAAAAGCCCCAATGAGTGAACAGAAAATAGCCAGGAAAAATTTGAAAGTAAGTTTTGAAACAGGACCCCTAAAAATAAAATTTTTTAAAAAGCTGATAAATTTTTGAAGTCAATTTTCTATAAATTTCCTTTCTTCTAATCAATTACTTTATAAACTATAATAATAACAGTACAACAAAGTAAACACCTACAAAAATACTGCTTTTATTTCATCATCTATAGTGGATTTTGGTGAAGTATAAAGTCAATTAGGCATCTCTTAATCCACAGTTATAACAATCCAACCTACATATTCAGCACAGGAAATAATACAGGACATATAAATTTAGCTTCATTTCTAGTAGTAGATGAATTAAGTTAAATAAGAGCAAATTCAAATAAGAATTTTATAAAAGATACTAACTTTATATAATTGTAAAAAGAGTAATGCAAAAAATGACAATCCTACTTAAAACTCTTTTCAATGATTAAAAACAAAGAACCACTTATAGTAAATGCTACTTTACTAAAACTGAAAAATTTAAATTTGAATAATGCTTAATTAAAAAAAAAACTTACTGAGATTCTAAACCTTGCTTTTCAAGAAACTGCATCGCACTGTTTGAAAAATTTGTAAAACCTGCGGAGGGAAAAAAATTTACTATTATCACAAAGGTAAAATACAGAATCCTTTTCTGGAAATAAAATGCTAGAAAACAGAACATCTTAAATTTTGAAGTGAGGAGCTTAGCTCTTTCATGTGCTAATTAGTATACCATAATGTAATAAAATGTAGTCATTACGAGAAATAGTCTTTGAAAACATCCCTTTCATTTTTGTACATTCCATGAGTGTGTAGAAAATCTGCATTAAAATTTGCATCTTTATGTGAGTAAACTTCTAGCATTAGAGAAACATTTAACTGTAAGGAAAAAATGGGAAAGGGACAGTATTTTGGGAAAAAAGCAACAAAATTTACCTGAAAAAACAAACAAAAAAAATCTTAAGAATAATAAATACACCTCAAACTTAATCTTAAAAACTTATCAGATGTGAAATTATTACCTGTTTCAAGTCCAAATTCCAGATAGTTTTCTGTTACAATCAAGACTGCCATTGCTTTCACAAAGAAAAAAAATCCAAATGTAACACAGACTGATCTTTCACCACCATCTTCTACTTTAAAATAGTGTGTAGTTAATGAAAATAGAACTTTGCTGCAGAAGGAAAAGTTCAGGAAAAATCACAAATAACTCTGTGGAAGTTAAATGCAACCATCTTTATAGGACCTCAACTCCAATACAATTTTTTTTAAATTATTTATTATTATTTTTTTCCCACTGTACAGCAAGGGGGTCAGGTTATCCTTACATGTATACATTACAATTACATTTTCCCCCCAGCCTGCCTTCTGTTGCAACGAGTATCTAGACAAAGTTCTCAATGCTATTCAGCAGGATCTCCTTGTAAATCTATTCTAAGTTGTGTCTGATAAGCCCAAGCTTGACTACAATATTCATTTTGATTCTACAACATGCTTATCTACCAGGTGCCCTTTGGAAGGAAGAGAAAAACTAATGAAAATCTGAATAGTCTTCCAGGAAACAGGACCCAAAGCAAGGCAAATCTAAGTGAAATTTATAGCATTTTCTCTTTTCTTTCTTCTTTTTTTTTGTCTTTTTGCCTTTTCTAGGGTCGCTTCCTGCGGCATATGGTGGTTCATTCCCAGGTTAGGGGTCTAATCGGAGCTGTAGCTGCTGACCTACGCCACAGCCACAGCAACGTGGGATCCGAGCCGCATCTGCGACCTACACCACAGCTCCTGGCAACACCGGATCCTTAACCCACTGAGCGAGGCCAGGGATCGAACCGGCACCTCATAGTTCCTAATCAGATTGGTCAACCACTGCGCCACGACGGGAACTCCTATAACATTTTTAAATTAATAAAAAGTGCATATATACATACGAAGCTATAGTTAGGGAAAGAATGTATTTCTAGTTCATCTAACCCATATTTACTAGGAGGCTATTAGAATAATTTTATGAAATAGGTTCTCAGCGACATGAAACGCCAAGGTAGAAATAACCTTAGGGAACTATCTTTTATTGGGCATGTTTGTCAAGTAGTTTATATTTAGAATAAAACACAAATAACAAGAATCATCTGCAAATCATCCACTAATTCAAAATCTGAGAGTTACTAATAGCTACTGGGTAAGCTGTGGTACAAAAACTAAGCATCTGGGATCACACATTTCAGAGTATGATTGATAAAACCAAAAACATTAAACAAGTACCTGCTGAGTATTCAAAAATAACCAGAAGTTCAACATGCTCACCTATTTTAAAATAGTTAAATATTTAAATTTTATGTGAAAATATGAGAGATCATTTGATCTCAATCCCCTCTCCATAATTAATCAAATCAAAATCAAATCAGTGAATGGCCCATAGGTAGAACCTAAATTTCCATTATACCAAACTGTTCTCCTTGAAAGAATAAACTCATCATACAAAATAAAGTGCTTAGTCAAAAAAATCCAGAGAAGCAACTTTTGCATGAATTATGTCAAGCATGGAAAATAATAACAGCTGTTATTTAGTACTTGCCAAGTGCTAAGCATTACCAATTAACTCATTTCATCCTTATATTACCCAACCATTATCACCACCTTTTCTAGATTTTAAAAAAACTGCGACATAGCTAGGTTAACTAACTAGCCTAAGACCACACAGCTAGATTAGAGCAGTTGGGATTGAAATCAAGGTGGTCTGGTTCTAGAGTATATTCTCCTCACGACTTATTACAGTGCCTCTACAAAATTGTATAGAGCACCTAAATTACATGGTTACATGGTAACATGGTAGTTTAGCAGTAATACATGACATCTTTTTTAAGAACAGAGCTACGTGGACAGAAGTATGTAGTTTGTTCATACATTTTCACAGTCAGGGGAATCTGAACTCAGAACACATGGGCAAGGACAAGGTCCTTGCTCTCAAAAGGAAGCTGTCCTTTGATGCTTATTTAAAATACTTTAAGGAGTTCCCATTGCGGCTCAGTGGAAACGAATGTGACTAGCACACATGAGGACACAGGTTCGATACCTGGCATCACTCAGAAGGTTAAGGATCCAGCAATGCCTTGAGCTGTGGTGTAGGTTGCAGATGAGGCTGGATCTGGTGTCGCCTTGGCTGTGGCATAAGCCAGCAGCTACAGCTCCGATTCCACCCCTAGCCCGGGAGCTCCATATGCCTCGGGTGCTTTATCACCTTCAAACTGACTTACTTAGGGTTGGTGCCTGTTGCTAGAGCAGCTGGGATCCCACATCTATATCCAGTATCCTAGGTAGAATCCTAATAGAGAATAGGTACTAATTATATTAACATATTTTCTTCTTTCTGTCTCCGTCTCTCTCTCTCTTTAGGACCACACCTATGGCATATGGAGATACCCAGGCTAGGGGTTGAATTGAAGCTGTAGCCACTGGCCTACACCACAGCCACAGCAACATCAGATCCGATACATATCTGCAACCTACACCACAGCTCAGGGCAACACCAGATCCTTAACCCACTGAGCCGAGATCAGGGAACGAACCTGCGTCCTCATGGATACTAGTCAGATTCATTTCTGCTGAGCCATGACAGGAACTCTAGTAGTCTGGCATTAATTCTATGCTTTAATGGTAAATAGACCTTTTGAAGGATGAAATAAAAACTATTTCTCCGGGACAACATACTCAAAGTAAAAATCAATCAATATAGAAAAAGTTTTAGACTAAGAACTGTTTTTAATCAGTGGTAATACACAAATTATTTACCACTCGGGGTCATATATTTAAAGGATTTTCTAAGTTTTATAAAGGCTTAGGCTTTGTTTTCTTAAGACTTATTAGAAGATAGCCCCACCTTTAAATGTCAAGAAAATATGAAATACAAGAATAGCTCATCTTTATATACCTACCAAGGCAACCAGGCCCTCAGAAGTGTGTGTGATGGGGAAGTAGTACCTCCTGTAGTCAGGCACCTCATTTTTCAGCGAGTATCATCCCGTTTTCTGACTTTCATTATTCTCATCTTAGTTAATGCCACTCTAGTTAATCTCCCTTTCACACAAATCTGTTTTTTCTCAAATACCATGATTCAAGATAAATACTTGCTCAAATTTGTTTCCTAATTACTTATTAGCAATAGCATTATTTTCTCTGGAAAAAAAAATGTGGTCGTATATGTTAATTATAAACCAAATCAGCTTTTACAGGTTAATGGGAGGAGGAAATGTCATCTGTAGCACTGTTTCTCTTCCAAAAAAAAAAAAATTATTTCCAAGCATCTCAATATAATCTACATGCAAGTTGGAAGTATTATCTAAAAATTTCTGTACTAGGAATTTATTTCGACTTTTTAATATATTTCTTCACAGACGACAATGATATTACTTATAATACTACATTCTATACATAAAGTACCTGATTTTCTTTCAAGACAAGATAAAACCAGATCATGAAAAGCAAGACAAGCTCTGAAGTTTTTGATTGATGCAAAAAATAAAACTAATAAACAAGCAAATTTCATTGGTTTACAACTATTTCCCCCACCACAGACTCAGCATTCTGACAAAAGTTTATCTTGCTCAATTTAGCTCTGCAGTACTCTGGTAATAGAACAATATACAGATATCAGAAATACAACTAAAGTTAAAACAGCTAATCCATATAATAAAACATGTCAGTTTTTCTATGATACTGAGCACTAGGGGAAAAGGGAAGCTAAATTATTTTTATAATGAGGTAAATAAATCCTCAAGTCATACATCTGCAAATTGAACAATCTCTGCAAATTACAGTAAAAACTTAAAGAGTAATATTTACATCCCAGTTCTGACTTTGTAATTCAGAATTCTGTGATATTTCCATGTGTTATTCCTTCAAAATTCTTTCTAAACCCACCTAACATTATTGTATAAGTTTTCCCTAAACGTAGTTATCAATCCTCTTCCTATTTTGGCTAACAGCTACTAAATCATTTATAAGCAATAAGAGAATACTGCAACACTGCTCAAGTTGGCATGATTCTATAATATTAAGCTTAAGGAGGACTGTCAAATTGATAGGATATCAACTTCAATTAAAGTGATCAATGGGGCTTTAACAAAGCACATTTTGTTTCTACATCATTTTAAGATGTAATGCCAATTAAAAAAACTCTTCTATAACTTAACCACTATCTATATCCTACCATTATTTTTTTCTCCTTTCCTATAAGAATATTGTTATTTCAGAGTTTTTTGCATTTATACTGACACATCAAAGGCATTGGTAATCTCAGTTGCTTAAAGAAAAGACTTTCCAGGGAGAAAATTAGGAAGACCATGTATCCAGGACAGAATACTGATGACAGAAATCACAAGTCTCCACCTAGGGGAGATAAAGGCAGGGCCTGCCCCACCATGCAAACCCATCCCATTAAACTGGGTGAAAATATGTTGTTTGTAATGAAAGATGCTTCAAAGAGGAGTCAGCTGTGTGTGCAGGCAGGAAAAAAAGGTTACAAAGTATAATTCTAAACCATCTTGCATAATCTAAACTCTTGGAATAGTTTTCTAATTAACCAAAGTAATAAATACATTGTAGTTTAAATTTATATTGACTTTTCAACAGTTCCATCAATAAAGAAAAACTACAAAGTTAAGATGTCCCTGCTCAAACTTCCTAACTTCTCCTTATAGGAGAAACAACATTATAAAAATCTTTTACACAATTATTTTATTTTATTTTGTCTTTTTGCCATTTTTTGGGCCGCTCTCACGGCATATGGAGGTTCCCAGGCTAGGGGATGAATCAGAGCTGTAGCCACCGGCCTACGCCAGAGCCACAGCCACGCGGGATCCGAGCCATGTCTGCAACCTACACCACAGCTCACAACAATGCTGGATCCTTCACCCACTGAGCAAGGGCAGGGATCGAACCTGCAACCTCATGGTTCCTAGTCGGATTCGTTAACCACTGTGCCACGACGGGAACTCCTACACAATTATTTTAAAAATTATTTTATTTTTAAAGTATAATCTGATTATATTTATGATTAATAAGTGATATTAACCACTTTATTAAGAGATGAAGCCAGGTGAGAAAGCAAATAACAAAAGGGAAAATAAAAAACCCTGATTTTTAAATAAAGGACCATTGGAGCTTTTCTCCATAATAGTATTTTTCTTGTAATGAAGCAGCATACCGTTTTCTAAGACAGCAAGATAAGAAGAATTCTACAAGTCTTAAAAAAAAAACTTCATCGAACTTTCAATATTTAAGATGGAGTTTTAGGAAACACAAAACAATGCTTGAGTGGTGATAAGATTCTAGAATATAGATACTCAAAACTTTGCTCTCCAAGATATTCAGAATCCCATGATCCTTACTCATTTACCTCTTTTCCAAAACTTAAAAAGAAACAAAGCTAGTGGTTCATTTTATTAATATCAAACATGACATGCTCATCTCTCTCGGCATTCTAAGGAAGAATTTATGTATTAGGAGATAATAAGGAAAAGGGAATGATATTGAAAAACAAAACATAAAAACTCCAAAATAACAAATGTTTTTGATGTCTAGCTATGATCCCTCTCATTGTCTGAAGGCCCCATGCCCAGGCTGGAAAAACACTGCTTAATTTTTAATGGAAATGGATATTCAAGTCTACAAAGAGACAATTTTCCAACTCCCTCACTTCCACTAAGAAGCAAAATAACATCTTTAGCCAAAAATGATATCAAATGACCAAAATGAAATTTCCCAAAGATTACACCTACTGCCAAACTCTGTTACCACGGAATTACCAAATAAATTACAAAATATGTCGACACTAAAGAAAAAAAAAAAAAACAGATGTAACCAAACCCAAGGGTGAAGTATAACCTTTACCTCATTAACACTTTAATATAATCCTATACCACGAATACCTAAAATGCTATAATCCATCCTCAATAACCAACTATTTATTGAGCCCCATACCAGAACAAAACCTTCCCATCACCCACAATGTAAACACACATACAATATTCTGATATGTAATACTATGACCTGATATGCCCATATGTTAAAGTTTTCATTCAACAGTCCCCAAACCGCCACTTAAATGAGAATAGTATATTCACCATTTCCTCAATGTAACAGTTATACTGTCTTGGATCATAACCTATTACCTGACCTACTCTCTTTCCTCCCTAAAAATTTTACATACACAAATAGACACATATTTTATTCAGATATCTGTACATATGAGATAGCTATTTTATAAAGGTGAATAAAGATAAATTCATCTTTGAAACAAACAGGATGCTATGAAAAAAGGAATGGTTAGAATATCAAAAATAAGATCAGAAATTAAAAATGGAAAGGCAAATAAATTTTAAAAAATAAATTTGAAAGATAAAGTTGCGGAAAAGTTCCATATCATATAGCAGAAAGGGCGATAATATTAGATGATCAATCTAGGAAGTATAAAATCTAACAAAAGTGAGGGACAGAGAAAGAGAACAGGGGATGGGAAGACAACAGAAGAGACTCAGAGATATAACGATCTCCAAACACAAAATTCCAAATTGAAAGAGTCTACCAAAAGGCTAGCACAGAGAACGAAAATAAGATTGTCAGCAAGGTACAGGATCATAAACCTTCCAAAACCAAACAAGTAACAAGATGACTATAAAAATTTTCTGAAAAGAAAAATAAAGCAAAACCAGTTATGTGCAAAAGATTAAATATCATGACATTGTATTTTTTTTTTTGTCTTTTTTGCCTTTTCTAGGGCTGCTCTCATGGCATATGGAGGTTCCCAGGCTAGGGGTCAAATAGGAGCTGTAGCCGACGGCCTACGCCAGAGCCACAGCAAGGCAGGATCTGAGCCATGTCTGCAACCTATACCACAGCTCACGGCAACGCCGGATCCTTCACCCACTGAGCAAGGCCAGGGATCGAACCCGCAACCTCATGGTTCCTAGTCGGATTCGCTAACCACCGAGCCACAATGGGAACTCCGACATTGTACTTTTTAACAGCAACTTTTGATATTGAGGACAACGGAGCAATGTCTTCAAAATTATGAAGAAAAATATCAACAACCTAGAATTCACTATCCAACCAAAATACTAATCAAATAAATGAGAACAAAGAATTAGATACTTTGAAAACTGTAAAGTCTAAAACTGGTCACCTTACATGTCCACTTTAGCAGAAAGCTCCACCAAAATATTTGAACAAACAACGAAAGAGAAAAACACTGATTTCTGGAAGTGGGAAATTAAACTAGGGAGAAAGCAAAGGCAATTCCTAGGGTGATCATAAAAATAAGTCCCAGGATGACGATTGTGTAGTAGGCCTGAAGTTCAACTAGTCAAAATGAAAACCAGAAAACGGAGGTCTCAAGGATTATATGGAGGTGGGAATGGAAGGGAAGAGGAACTAACACAAATTATCTGACCTTGTGAAATACTGAAAAGATAATGGAGTTAATAATAGACACAATGAAAAAAATCAGTAAATTTTTTAAAACTATTAATAAAAAAATGCAAAAGAAGCCATAATACTTTATAATCCTCATATGTGAACAATATTTATATAAGTATAAAATCACTGAATATTTCAGCAAAAATTGTAAAGTTCCTACATTAAGATCACAAAGAAGAGCACAGAGGATAACAGTTTAAGAAATATTTTCAATTACTGTAAGTGATGAATTAATAGTCAGTAGTGTAAGTATTATATTTAGAAATATGAAGATTTCTTAGAGCCAGAATAAACAGGTCAAACAAGACCAGAAGAAATGGAAAAAGGGTAAGGAATGGGGATTCTTGGTTTTTAATGCAACACTTTTAGTACATTTCATCTAATTAACAATGTATACATATTATTTAATAAAAGTTAACATTTTGGAAAATTCAATCTAGATTTTAATAAAATCTTGATCTACAATGTACCCCAACTCTGGAAAAAAGTACATTATGCCCTAGAGCTTAACAGAATCTACACTACACACAAATACACAGTGTAAAGCACATATGCATTGAGATTACCTTATGTCCTATGAATTAAAATGGAGTAAACTATTGATGATTGGAGTTCCCGTCATGGCTCAGTGGTTAACAAATCCGACTAGGAACGATAAGGTTGCGTGTTTGATCCCTGGCCTTGCTCAGTGGGTGAAGGATCCAGCATTGCTGTGAGCTGTGGTGTAGGTCGCAGATGTGGCTTGGATCCCGCGTTGCTGTGGCTCTGGTGCAGGCCGGCGGCTACAGCTCCAATTAGACCCCTAGCCTGGGAACCTCCATGTGCTGCAGGTGCGGTCCCTACAAAAGGCAAAAAAATAAAAAAAATGATGATTAACATTAACTAACTCTTGGCAATTTTCCCCATGCTTGTGTAACACTATCATAAAAAAAAAAAAAAAGATTTCAATATAGTCTAAGTTCTTCACTGGCAAAGACCTGATATACATATATAAACCAAGTACTTAACCTACTTTGTAGAGAGGTAAATAGGCAGCTTTTCTAAGTTATTCATTCCCTACACAATAGGAAAAAAAATGTGAGTATTTTCCAGCAATAATCCTTAAGTTTATTTCTGGTCAAGAAAAGATGAGCCAAAAAGACTCACGCAAAGGTTTGCTGAGCCAAGAAGAGTCATGCAAAGGTTTGCTGAACCAATCGAAGTCTACTTTGGGATTTTATTTGCAGAAGCTTCATTATGTTTCAACTCAAAATCTAACTCTTTCTCTACCAAATTTTTATAGCAATGTGTATTTATTCAATTAATATATAATAGATCCAAACAGTAATATGCAATAGTAGACTAAACAAAACCCCCCTAAAAGAAGACAGATCCCATTTAGTTCCTCATTAACCACTATAATAACTTTATTTTGAGATCACTTTAGAGACTTTACTACTAGCTAAGATACTAACAAAGTTTCTTGTTAAGACACATCAAATTTCTCTAATACTTACATAACAGATTGTTTCTAAATAAGTCCTTTTACTCTCTAATGCCATGAATATGCTTATCTGCAACATTGTTCACTCAGAAAAATAAATAATAAACTACACCCAAAATACTACAGGAATGACTTTCAAAATAAAATCTACCTAAGAGTCATTTCCTTTTACTCTGATCTTTTTTCATAAATTGTCCACAATTTCCAAGTAAAATTAGTTATTTTTAACCCTTTTGTCCACAAATACAAACTGATAACATAAATAACATCATAATACCAAAATTGGGCTTCTATATTTAAAAACACGTATAACAAAAAAACACTTACTAGGTAAAAAGATAACATTTATTTATGTATGACTTAACAGAAACAATGGCTAAGTACCCTCACCTGAGTAAATGCTTCCCACTACTTTTATCTCACTCTAGTACTACTTTAATAGATCAACCTGTACATTACATTCATAAAGAACATTACACTAGTAAATATCCAAAACAATAAATGCAAAGCCACTGATGCTTTTCTTTTAATAATTTCCCCCCTAGTTAATTATTAACCCCTCAGTGCTAGCTCAATGGACCACCTACTTTAAGTGTTAGGTTATTTTGTTTTATATTATTAAATCTCAACCCCCGAAATAAAGAGAATGTTAGGGATGGAATAGCTTTTTTTCTGCCATGTGGCTGACATTTTTAAAGTTCTAATTTAATGTCAGTATTTTTCACAACTGGAATTAGGCCTTAATTTATAGATGCAGATACAAAAATTACAACAGAAAAAAAAAATCAAGGACAGGTGGGAAGATTTACTCAGGAAGAAGTATTTTAAATATACTTATCTTTAAGCTGGAGATAAGAGCTTTCAAAGGGTGAAGAGGCTTAATTTTTAGTTCTAAAAATGGCAAAAATTTCTCTCATCTAGGACAACAACTCGTTAATAACATACACATATCAAGCACCACTATGTTTTAACTTAGTTTATACTTACACGGCTTTAAGGATCTAATTCTCAGATTAAGAAAATGTCTTCTATACCTAACATCTTGAAAATATTCAACGATATCTTACAAATGCTCTTTTGAGATGGAAAGTAAATACAAAGACCACTTTCTGATAAGAAATGTTGCTATTTCTGTTTTCTGCAAATACACAAATTTAACGTATAGTATCCTAAAGAATAAACAGAGGTTTTCATAGCGGTTTCTCGAAAATTTTTCACAAACTGTATGATTACCTTTTTAAAAACAGGTCACATTTCCCCTCAACTACGCAATTTTCATGTAAAGTGAAGAGGTTTTCTACTCTGTGAAAAATTCTATTGTTTTTGCAACCTCTATAAATTAAAAAAAAGTCCCTAATGTTTTTTCCTACTCAAATGACTAGACTTCTCACATCCATTTTTCCGTAAGAGAAAGCAACCAATATACTTAAAACAGAAGTTCCCATCATGGCTCAGCAAAAATGAATCTCACTAGCATCCATGAAGACTGAAGGTTCAATCCCTGACCTCGCTCAGTGAGTGGGGGATCCAATATTGCGGTGAGGTGTGGTATAGGGTGCAGACTCGGCTAGGATCTGACGTTGCTGTGGCTGTGGTGTGGGCCAGCGGCTATAGCTGCGATTCCACCCCTAGCCTAGGAACCTCTATATGCCTGAGGTGTGGCCCTAAAAAGATAAACAAACAAAAAACAAAAACAAAAAAAAAATACTTAAATTACATTATACTTTGCAATCTCACCACAAAGAAATCTAGAAACTATACCAAGAATCTGCTAAGTACAGACAACAAAAACTAATAATTAAATAGAGTAATCCTTATGAGCTATCAAATAAAATCCTTTTTAAAAATTATCCAATCCTGTCTTCAAATGTTAAAAAAAATTGGATAATTTTTAATTAAAACATTTTTTCATATTTTTTTAGAGATGAAGGTTCAATTACTTTATTTTGTTTAAAGAAAAAATAAACAGGGCAGCGCCTCCTTGCCTGCCCACTTGCATCTCTCTCAAGCATCCTATCTTAATAAACCTATTTTTTTACCTATCAAAAATAAAAAGGAAGAAACAGAACCTAAAATTCTCTCAGATATAAGCCAAAAACTATTATTCAAGTTTAAAACCCGTCCCACAAAAATGCTTGTAGCCAGCCTCAACCTAACCAAACTGTGGAAACGATGGCCATACATTTTTTAAAGCACAAAAACGTAGGCTTTATTTTAAAATGAAAGCAAACAAACAATTAACTAATCTTCTGGATTAAAATGAAGCATAACAATGAAGGTTACTCATATTTTTTAGATTCAGAAGGAAAATTATCATTTTCTAGTTAAAAGTCATAATTATAAATTAATAAAAACAGTCCTATCTCACAAGTTAGTTCCCTATGTAATGCTACATTTCTGACCTGAAAGGTGACTAATTTGGTAGCATTAACATCACAGAAGATCTCCAAAAGTTTGTTAGAGAATCAAGTTTTGACGAAACATGCAACATAGAAATTTTTAAGACAAAACAGGTACCTTGGCTCAGATTCAAAAGCTTTGACTCTGTTCCTTTCTCACTAGGAAAAGTGATATGTAGTTCACTTTAGGATTTAGTGTTTCATTTTTCTTATTAATCTAAAGCAGAACATTTTTTTGTAAATAATAATTTACAATTGTTTAGAAGAGGTGACTTAAGTTGTGCTACTTTGCTGTACTTCTCTATTTCCTACAGCAAACAAATACAGCATTTAATATTCAGGCCTACAATTTACAAATATACATATAGAACTCAATATTAAAAATAGAAGACCTTAGAACTTATTTCAGTTTAAACCAGTCACAACTTTTCCTCTGTATAAAATTTGCATGTCTATCAACCAAGGTAAATTAAAAATTTTAAACACAGCCTTAAAAACATATATAATAGGGCTTTGTATCTTAAACCATCCACATTGTAAAATACAAGCACTGTGGAAATGTGACTAATGATCCAGTCCTTTAACCAAATATAATGAGACTACTGAGAAGCTTTATCATCCTTTGTAGAATAGCTTTCTTCTCACTCAAATTCACGTAATTGACTCAATATTACCCTGTGATACAGCCTATTCATAAGCTTATTCATAAGAAAAGCTTCCTTAAAAAAATCCATAAATTGTAAAATATTTTAATTTTTAAAAGTTTCACTTCCACCAAAGGATCTCTAGACTTTTTACAAACACCATTTTTACCTTTTCACTTTTCTCTCATTCATAAATGAAAACAGTACGCTTCATATCATAAAATCAGAAGACATTTCTCCAATGACTCTAAGATTTTATGGGCTACCATACAGAAAAGACAACTACAACTGCTCCATCCTCATTATAAGGCTCTGTTGATCCTTTATCTTTGATATACCATGTAACTTGGCATAAATGGAACTGGTACATACAGACTTGGACAAATAGGTGGTGAGAATTACAAATAGGCAGGAGAGTAGAGCTGAGAATTAGTTTGGGTTGAGGAGTGAGACTAGAGGCAGATGTGATAGCCTAGGTACATGCACAACTCAGGTGAAGCAGAATGAAGAGCTGATGACAGGGAAGGGTCAGTTTTTTAGGTCCCAGGGTTCAAAATTTTAGTGTCACACACTTTAAAAAGTCATTCTTGTGCTTTTAAAACTTTCAAGATTCTATAAAAATTATAACTGTTGTCTAATACAAGTATGTCAAATAAAACTGATTGGGATGGGGGCGGAGGCATGGGGTGGGCAATAAATGACCACAAAAATAAAATAATTTTCCTCCCCACTTTGAAGTGAACCAATTATTTAAGTTATATGTGTCTAATTTGGGGACCATTTTAACAAAGGACATTTCATCAGTAACAACTGCTGAGAATTTCTGAATCAACTGATGTATGTGTGACTCTGAATTAAGTGGAGCCATTGTCCTACGTAATCCATGGGGACATGTGTTTGACTAATAAGTAGGCACATACAATAAGAAAATAAAGAGAAGCCAGAGAGAGGTCACTGCAGCTAGACTGTTCATAGGGTGTGAAAGGCATACCAGATATGTTATAACTAAGATAAAAGTTGGGCAATAAGCAGACTCCTCCTTGGTATTAATCTGGATATCGGGCATTTAATTCCTGTTTCCTGCATGCCACTGAAAGCAGCAGGTTGTTTTTTCACATGCTACAAAGTTTGAGGGAAAATCATGTATCTAAGCATGCACACAATTCTACTTTCCTTCTTCTTTCCTATCCTCCTTTGTAAAGAGTCAAAGTTGGCAGAAAATAGCTTGAATTCTAAAGCCCTTCACCACTTTCTGTCTTTGGGCTGGAGAGACAGCCAGCTACTAGATTCCCGCAGGGATGCTATTGTTTGGTGCCTTTCACAAGTGTGCTACTTAAAATTAAGCAGAGCCAGTTCAGTGCTGAAGACTGGGATCTTTGCTCTCACATTATTGGGCATTACTGAGTGAAATGAAAGATAAAATTTTATTCACATAACAAATAATTTGAGTAACAATTAAGAAGTACATTTTCCTAATTTCTCTGGTAAGTAGGTATTAAGCGCTACATCGCATTAAATAAACCTGAGTATCAAGATGTACATTACATTTCTACATAAACACTATTTTAACACTAGTGTTATCTACAGTTCACAACAAAATGAAACAAAAACAAGAATATCCCATAATAACAATACTTCAGAGGACATGAGAACTCAAAGTATAAAAAATAACAAGACATGTAATCAGCTAGTGCAAATTATCAAGTTAAAATATTCTCAGTGTTTCATATTGACGATGCCTAGGGATGGTCTTTATTCTGACTAAATGATATTTTCACATATTTAATACTGCAGAACTAAATAGTAGAATTTTAAATGCTTTAATTTAATTTGCTCTTGAAAGAACTACAACACTGAATATCTGGGGATTTTCTCAACTGACACAAATGATCAATATTTCTACCCAGTATAATAAAAACCTTGTGAAGACGTCAACTCTTAAAGCTTTGTTCTGGCTCTTCCATTCTAAGTTATACCTAAATCAATCCAAAAGAGTCAATAAAGAGATAGCACAGTGGTGTCAAATGTCAAATCAAATCACCTATTTTAAATGGTATCTGCTTATAGCTCTAAAAGACGGTTCAGCAGTCTCTGGTTGAAAATAAAAGATGTAAGATACACATTAACTCTGCTTACTCTCAAAATCTGACTAAATAAAGAAGAAAAAGTCAAACTATTGAAAATAAGTAAAGAGACGACAGTAGAAAAATGTTTCAACAACATTTTGGATGACATTAAGTAGACGAACAAGCAGTAACTGACTTACGTTTCAGTTTTCTGTACTACACTGGTTCTACAAGGGGAGGAACCCAGTAAGGAAGCCAATCTATTCATAACATATGGTGTACAAGTCAGGAATTGGAGACAGTAGGGACCTCTGAAGAAACAATTGCAAAACGGATGAAAAACAGGGTAACAGGTTGAATGCTATACTAATATAATTATATTTCCCAGATCATCTGTTTTGACTAATCACAGAGATTAGATGGTGGCTTTTTCCCAAGTCTGGCAGAACTCAGAGGAATTCATTTTAAAAGATGTTAAACCAGAGAAGACTGGGCTTGGAATCATCATGCAAAACTTTGGGTGAAAATGAAAAGCTGAAAACAAAGAGCAGGGGGAGGATTCAGAAATGCGTTTAAATTAATATCTGCACACTGAATGTTGAATCTCTGAACATCCTCCTCAATCGCTCTCCTAATACTGGTTGTCAGACTTTACATCCCACAGACGGGAGAATGGACAATTCTCTGGAGAAAATGACAAGCCTGACAACCAGCAAACACTGATATTTAGAGGTTCCCCAAGGATACTGCCAAGTCTCCACTCAATCATCCACTAAAAAGCCCACCAATCAACAAGTTCCAGCCACTTGCACAAAACTTCCAATTTTTAGCACCTCCTTCTTGAATATATACAGATACTCAAAGAGCACAAGACAGTCACAAACAATCTTTAACAGGACAGTAATTAAAACAAAAAAGGTGGAAAGGGGAGACTCAGAAAATAAACAATGCAATGTGCAAATTTAAACCTAAAAGCTACTAATTTTCTTAAAAATACAAAGTTATTGGAATTCCCATTGTGGCTTAGCAGTAACGCACCTGACTAGTATCCATGAGGACATCCCTGGCCCAACTCAGTCAGTTAAGGATTCCATGTTGCCATGAACTGTGCTGTAGGTGGCAGATGAGGCTTGGATTCCATGGTGCTGTGGCTGTGGTGTAGGCCTGCGGCTACAGCTCTAATTAGACCACTGGCCTGGGAACTTCCATATGCCTCAGGTGCAGCCCTAAAAGACTAAAACTAAAACTAAAAAATACAAAGATATTACACATCCATGACACAAGAGTGTTATGAAAATGGAACTCTCAAAGAAAAAAGAGTCTTAAAAAAAGTCGATATAAAAATTCAACAGAAGGGTTCAAAGAGAAGATTAAGATAAAAATAAAGTATAAAATACATGAAAAGGAGGAGATAAAAATTAAAGGATCAAAGAAATCCAACATCTCACTAAAAAGAGTTCCTAAAAAAGACAAGAGAAAACAGAGAATCTTACCAAAGAGATAATATAGTATTTCTGAATAAAAATAGCAGATTTAGCATATCCACCTGCTTTTGGTCTCTCACTAATCCCCACCAAAAGGACAGTAAAAGAATTTGTTTTAAAGTACATAAATGCAGTGAATGAGAAGAGAAACAGCAGTACAAATGTGAAGCTAGAAAGCAGGTAGATAATTGATAAACAACTAAACAGAACTAGGGAGCTCAATCAGAAAGTCAAGATGCAACCTGATTATACTGAACTCCCAGAAAGGATAAGGAACTGGTCAGATGCCAAGTAATTATCTACACTGGGATGAAAGTGCAAATATGCGTTGGGAGTATAACATGAGGTATTAAGACCAAGTACTAACAAAAAGAAGTACTTTTAGAAAATAACCAGTTCAAAATGTCCCCCCCGCCCCGAAAGAAGTCTGAAGATTTATACTTTGGAGAGGATAAAAAAGATGATCTCTTATCCATCAAGATGACAAGATGCTCCAAGCTTCCATTCAGGCTTTTTGTGCCTCACACTTGAATATGAAGAGGCTGGAGTTCCCATCATGGTGCAGTGGAAAGGAATCAGACTAGGAACCATGAGGTTGTGGGTTTGACCCCTGGCCTCGCTCAGTGGGTTAAGGATCCAGCGCTGCAGTGAGCTGTGGTATAGGCTGCAGACACAGCTCAGAACTGGTGTTGCTGTGACTGTGGTATAGGCTGGCAGCTGTAGCTCTGATTAGACCCCTAGCCTGGAAACCTCCATATGCCGTGGGCGTGGCCCCAACAGCAAAAATAAATAAATAAATAAATAAGTAAAATAACAAATACAGATCACCAGATCTCAGAGTCTTTAACATGAAAGACGGCAACCAGACCAAAGAAACAAAGCAACTCAAGAGTAAAAAGATACTTAGTAGAAGAAAAAGATTTACATAATCTATCAATACCTCAAACAGACATGAGAAGACAGACTTCCAGGATGGAGGGAGAAACAAAAAAGAAATATTTGAAAATTTGCAATTATAGCAGAAATTAAAAAAATTTTGAAGGGTTGGGGACTCCTAAATAATTAAAATATAACTATAAAATTTTTTGTGAGAAAGAAGCATCTTAGAGAACTACTGTAAGAGATCTAAAATCTGAGCAATGAGCATTCAGAAATAGAGAAAATGAAGAAAAGGCAATCACAAATAAAATAATTCAAGAAAAGTTTCTACAAGTCAAGAACTTGAGTTTCCAGATTGGTGAAATCCCAGCACAACAGATGAAGCACATCCTCAACAAAAGGCATATCATCATAAAATTTCATCATATGAAGTGGCCAAAGACAAGATGGTAAAGGTTCCACATGGGGGGGGGGGAGGGGGAACACCTGGATATATGAAAAATCAGCTATCAGAATGGCACCTGAAATTCCTTTTTTTTTTTGCTTTTTTTTTGCTTTTTTAGGGCTGAACTTGTGGCATATGGAAGCTCCCAGGATAGGTGTTGAATCAGAGCTACAGCTGTCGGCCTAGGCCACAGCCACAGCAATGCGGGATCTGAGCCACATCTGCAACCTACACCACAGTTCAGGGAAACACCAGATCCCCAATCCACCGAGCCAGGCCAGGGATCACACCTGTATCCCGCATGCTCATGGACACTAGTCGGATTTGTTTCCATTGCACCACAACAGGAACTCCCCAAAACTGGAATTCTTAAAAAGCAAGAATGAAACTTCAAAGAAAATAAATGCCTTCAAAATTATTAATGATTTTTAATCCTGGAATTCCATTCTTTTTTTTTTTCTTTTGTCTTTTTAGGGCCACACCCACGGCATATGGAGGTTACCAGGCTAGGGGGTCTAACTGGAGCTGTTGCTGCCGGCCTACGCCACAGCCACTGCAACGCCAGATCCGAGCCTCATCTGCGACCTACACCACAGCTCATGGCAACGTTGGATCCTTAACCCACTGAGAAAGGCCAGGATTTGAACCCACAGCCTCATGGTTCCTAGTTGGATTCTTTTCTGCTGCGCCAAGATGGGAACTCTGGAATTCCATTTTTAATTAAGGGATAAATTATTTTCAGGTATGATGAAAATATTTTCAGGCATGCAAAGTCACAAAATATGCACTCCCACACAACCTTCCTGAATAAATAATGGAAGATATGCTCCCCCAAATTGATAAAGTAAACCAAGTAAGAGGTAGACATGAAGAAAAAGAGCCCCAGGTCAAGAGATGTAAAGGGAATCTCTAAAAAGACAATAATTGGTGGTTCCTGGGGAACAGCTGTGCATCCTTAGGGACGGTTAACCAATCCAGATCAGGGCCTACCTGAGGGCTCCAGAAGAACTCAAGAAGATGAAACTGACATACCACCTGATGCTTCTAAAAATGAGAAGAGTTTGAGGTTGAATTAACAATACGTACAAAGAAAATAATCAAATGAAAATGAAAAAACAAGTATTTATCTGTGAAGAGTGTTTACATGTTCATAACAAATACTGAATATTTTCTTAAAGTATGACATTACTCTAGTTAGAAGATGAGATGAATGGGAAATGATCAATGGTGACAAGCTAAGCAGAGGTGCTAAGTCCTCATTTCCAGAGTGAAACAATAGCTAAAGTCTAAAATTAAAATCAAGCAGTAGGCTTGTATGCATATGGAAATACAAGTACAAACATGAAACAGAAAGGAGGTGGTCTCTAGACAAGTGGATATGTACGAGAGAATGTTTAATTTTAATAAAAACCTTAAAATTAAATAAAAATATTGCCCAGTAGTAAAGGAAATGAGTTTCCAGTTTAAAAGCTAAACCAGGAATTTATCACAGTTAATGATGAATCTTCAGAATACCAAAAGGATACTGGTAAAAGAGAAAAAGCTCCTGGAGAGTGAATGTAAGTGGGAGAAGGAGAAGTATATACAAAGAGGGCAACAATTGCTCAAGAGCTTTTAAAACTCTGAGGAAAAACTACTTCTTTCTTAGAATTTGTACTAAGCCAAAATAGCAACTGAGTATGGGGAAAAAAATAAAGATAACTCAAGCATACAAGATCTCAAACAAAAAAGGTACCACACTTCCTAAAAACACTACAGGAGAACTTGCCAAAAGAAGAGAGTAAACGCAAGAAGAGATGTTATCCAAAAAGAGGCACAGGGAATTCTCGGGAAGAATATCCCAGGATATTAGGTATGTATCAAGTTTAGAGAAATGAGAGTTCTAAGAGGATATTTCCATGGAAAATAGAATAGAAATGATGTATCTGGCAGCCACTGTAGAAAACAGTATGGAGGTTCCTCAAAAAACTAAAAACAGAACTACCATATGATCCAGTAATTCCACTCCTGGATATATATCCAGAGAAAATGAAAACACTAATTTGAAAAGATAGGTGCACCCCAATGTTCAGAGCAGTAATATTTATAAAAGTTGAGATGTGGAAGCAACCCTAATGCCCATCAACAAACAAATGGATAACGGATAAAGAAGCTATGGTGTACACCCACACGACGGAGTATCAGCCAAAAAAAGAATGAAATTCTGCCATTTACAGCAACGTCAATGGACCTAAAGAATATTATGCTTGGTGAAGTCAGAGAAAGACAAACACTGTATGACATCATTTATATGTGGAACTAAAAAACACAAACAAATGTAAATGCAAAACAGAAACAGACCCATAGATATAGAAAACAAAACAGTGCTTACCAAAGGGGAGAGGGAAGGAGGAGCAAATTGGGGATACGCAATTAAAAGATAAAAACTACTATACATAAAATAGATAAGCAACAAGGACAGGAATCTACAGCCATTATCTTGAAATAACTTTAAATGGAGTATAATCTGTAAAAATACCAAATCACTATGCTACATATCTGAAATTTATATTATTATAGATCAAATATACTTCAATTTTTAAAAAAATGTATCTTAACTAGTGAGGTTTTGAATTCTATAGAAGAGTTTAACTTCTGTATAAGAAAAACAGGAAATTATTCAAGTAGGGTAAAAGGTACTAAAATGCTTAGCTATAAATAATATATAGGCATATATATATATATATATATATATAACATATAGGCGTAACTAAAAACAACTACTGATTTCAGTAAAAAGTTGTCTCCTTACCATTTGGAAAGAACAGAAGGGAAGCAAAAGGAAGGGAAAGAAAGGTGCAGTAATACCTAAAATTAAGGAAATACTATCATCATAAAATATTTAAACATATGGAAGGCAATCTCCAAAGAAGTATCTAAAAAAGGTAAAAGTGGCTCCTCTATAACATGAGTCAGACAAGAAAGGAAAGGAAGAAAACTGGTATTTTTCCTTGTACCTCACTTTTTAAACTATCTACCACTACTCTGAAAATTTTTTCAACTAAATAAAGAGAATTTCAACAAAAAAATAATCTAATGATCTAAAATCCTTTAAAATCAGAAACGAGATCTAACAGCATCAGATATAAAAGGAAAACAAATTCATAAATTAATATTAGTGATGTTTTGAAGGATACATTGCAAAAGACAAAACAAGTAGGCACCATACTAAGCTGATATTCATTTCCTGTGTGGGCTTCATAAAATTGTAGTAAACTTCAGTTACTAGATAAACAACTGTAGCAGCCACTGTGAAATCCACCAGCCACTGGTATTCTGGAAAGTAATGCAATGCTGAAAAATAGAAGTTTAAGAAAGTTTTACTTCAACTTTAATAAACAACTTAGAGGGATTTATCTATAATTAATTTCAAACAAGTTAGATTTTATTCTATTTCATGATTTGCATTGTAAAGTTTGCAAATATGAGAATCTAAAAATGTAGGACACAGATCAAGAATGTTGGTATCCACAGCAAAATTTTAATATATCATAAATAATTAAAATAAACCTGAAATGAATATCAAAAATTGGTTATGTTGTTAAAAATATGTCTTCAAAATGAATTGGTACTTTCTTAGCTGATAAGCTTTACAAAAATTATACATCAAGATTTTTATTAAAAAGAATCTAAGCTGTAATATTTTAGCTTTAGAATACAACTTACTGTAGAGTACTACAGATTTACTTATATTCATTTCTGTGAAGCAAGAAAGCTGAATGCTCTGTCAGTTATTAACCACACTAATGGAGGACTAGTCATTTTGTACAGATTAAAATAATAAATTGAATATATTTTTATTCTCTCTTCTGCTCCTGCAAGAAAAGCTGATGAAATCCCTGTCATTTTTCCATAAAGCCATACTCCTTCAACAAACTATTCCATCCTTATGGGTTAACATTACAATCAGAATTGTCTGAAAGTAAATATGATTCCATCCCCTTTTCTTCTAAGATATCCTGGTTTATTCTGCCAAAGAGTAATCTAAAATATCAACATTTTGTAGAAGGCCTAAAATGGTGGAAATATATCATGTACATAAACATTAATTTCCATTTCTAAGTGGCACATGATAAAATGAACTATATTGCTTTTGGAAAATATTAGTTGTAAAATGTAATACCTGGGGATATTTTTAAATCAGACATGTGCAAAAAAAATATTTTAAAAATAAGATACCACTCAAAATAAGACATCTAAATATCAAAACAAACTTACTTCTCTATGAGGCAATAGCAAAAACTCCAAATCCTTTCATAATTGGGTAATTTATTTGCTTCAACTTAATGTTCAAGTCATTTTAACTGCTTTATCTTTTTTTGTTGTATAGACTCAATAACGTCTAAACACCAGTGTGAAAGATTTACCCTAAAGTGCTTGCACGATTTCTATCCTATCCTCTAAACACCCCACTTCCCCTCTAAAAGCTCACTCAGTTGAGCTTTTTAAATAATTTTCTCGAAGGACAGCAGAGAAATGAATGGAACAGATAAATATCTGTTTAATCAAAGATTTTCACTTTTTATTAACAAAAGGTCAAGTAAGTGTTTTAATTCTCCATCCCTGCCCACATTCACATAGGCTTCCACCAGGGAACTCATTCACAGCAAATGGCCAAGTGACATTTAAATGTTCTTATGTTCTTTAAGAGGTTCTGATAATAGACAGTTAATGCAAATTGAGAGACTTTTAAGATAGTTATTGGGATATCAATTATATATATATATACACACACACACACACGACAAAAACAAATTATACATATTCTTGCTATAAATTTAAATCAAATATTCTTCATATATGCCTTTCAACAGAACACTGGAATCAAAGGAAAACCTAGGACATCATCAATCCTGATGGTTTGCATTAACTGCCTGAGAGTACCTGAAGTTCAGGCAAAAAACCCTTTACTTCTACCTAAACACATATACAGAATATGCATCATGGACAATTACATAAATATAAACATAAATAAAACATCTCCCTGTTATTCTGATTAACTAGAATGATATTGATGTTATGTGACCTGTTGTTTAACCAGTACCATTTGCAATTAGTTCTCAAAATTGTAAAAGTAAAACAAAATACTGAATAAGCTGAAGCCACCTATCCCTAACTTCAATGTTTTAAGTTTATTAAATAGCCTGATTCTCACTAAATGACTAACCCCGGTCAAGTTTTTAACTCCTCTTGACTAGTTAAAAAAAAAGTCAGTTACAGTTAACTCAGAATTTTGAGGGTGAGTTAATACAAATAAAGTACTTACAACATGTCTGATAAGTACCACATTTAAATAATTATTAAAGTTAATTAGATGATAATTATTCAATAAACAGTTATTAAAATAACAAAAAGCTGCCTTAGGTATCAGGAAATGTATATAAATATTATTGTACAAGTAAGCATACATACAGTAATAAAACAAATGTGAAAACTAATTAAAAAGTTCAAGCACTTTCACATGTTTTAAGTTTTGCATGAAAGACAGTTATAAAGAAAAAAAGAGGATGGCATAACCAGTCCTTTTTTTTTTTTTGTCTGCGTCCATGCACGGCATGTTGAAGTCCCCAGGCCAGGGATCAAACCCACACCACAGCACAGCAGCTACCCAAGTCGCTAAAGTGATGCTGGATCCTTAACCCACAGTGCCACAAGGGAACTCCAACATAGCCAGTCTTAATGACATGAAACAGCTGACTTATACTGTTCCTCACTGACATTTTCTAGCATATCCTTTCCATATATGTATAAATGTACATATAATCTTTATAAATGGAGAATTAACTTTCAAATGTATTGAAGCCACTCTGTATTATAAAATAATTCTATATGAGATGCTAAATGACTATTAAGGTTTTGTTGAGGTGGTAGGATTTAACCCAAGAAGGACCAAATTAAATGATTCTATACAGCATTACCAGAATTATTTTTTAATGTGTTATTTTAATTCCTCACCTACCATGTAAGCCTTTAGTTTTCAAACCTGGTCAAAATATCAGAACCAAATAGAACATTTTAAAATAATACAAATTCCTAGAACCCACTCTAGATTTACTGAGTTTCTAACGGTAGTTAAGGGGAGTCTTTAAAAATAAAGAGCAGCTTAGGTAATTCTGACATATAGACAGGTTTAAAAACTAATGTTGTAAACAATATCATCTTAGATGACTTTCTCTTCTAGGATTTGAATAATTTCACATAAGTTTTATTTTAAATTTAAAGCATTATAGTTATTATTATTCAATTATAAATACTGATACAAGGAAAAAAACTGAATGACTTATTCAGAGACACTCCATGGATACAAGTAAATCCTGAAAAAGTTTCCTATTCCTAATCTAACTCATTACTCTAAAACTACTTTCCTTTCTACTAAATGTGAGCATGAAGTTGAATTGTTCTAAGTGTAGTAATTTAATACAAATGTACAATGCATCTCTGCAAGTAACAAATAAAAGTAGACTGGTATAGATGGCAATTTAGAATGGAATTTCAGAGAATGAAAACTAACTGTAAACTCAAACAAACTGTACAACAAACTTGTGTAAGTTAGCCTCTTCTGAAAAAAAATGGGAAAAATAAGGCTTAATACAAGCTAGGTGGATAGAAAAATTCAATTCAGATGAAGTCATTTTGAGCTTCTAAGCTCTTAGAAATATTTCATACTCTGTATAATGGACTTAATTAATCAGAAAAACAAAAAATGTGACAACAATAGATAAAATTACTTTCACTAGCATAACATAAAACTGAGATTTACAGAAACTTTACCCAGATTTCCCTTACCTAAAGTATCCACTTCTGTAACTGACTTTGTTTCTAGATGGAGATCAATATCCTTTGGAATGGTTAGTGGCTTACTTTCAATGTGACCATTATATTTCCTATAAAAATCAGACAAGTGACACAAAAAACAAGTTACCCTCACTGTTAAAGTGTTTGTATCAAACTAATTATAAATGAGGTTATAAATTTTACAATGAAAAGGAAGAACTTCTAATATTTCATCAAAAAGGAGGTATGGTACTCAAAAGATGTTTTTAAAGGGGAACTACAAAATATGGATGTAAATTATTATGAGAATATATAGATTACCAGGGAAAGGGTTATCTAAACTAGTGATGGCAACAAAATCTTGATTGCTAGTTTAGCATTTCACCCAATTTTTCCTGCTCTCCTGTGACCTAAAGACAGCCTAACATCTCTTTTCTTAGGCACAACAGTAAAAGGAAATGAAGACAAAATGCATTTCACTTTGAAATTACACATACACACATACATACATATAAACAGACTTGTAGCTATAATTAAGTCAGAGATGAAAAAATAAGATTTATGTGCATGAGAAATTCAGAAATATGAAAGATGAACTCAGAGTTGCTTTTACTAGGAATCATAGATGGAGGAAAACAAGAGAATTCTTCAGGTAAACAAAATCAAACATAAACTGAAAGTAATAAACTAAGTTTCAGTAACAATCATTAAAATACCAACAAATTTGCATTTATTCTTAATATAAACAGGTAACACCTCAGTAAAAATTTTATGTCAATAAATGAGATAATAATTATGGTTAGGAGGAACAGGACAGTGTTGTTAGTGCAACTTTTTGTAAAGATAAAGCACTTTTAACATAAAAAAGTTACTGTAAAATAAGAAAATTATTGGAGTTCCCCAGTGGTTCAGTGTTGTCACTGTTGTGGCTTGAGTTGCTGCTGTGGCACAGGTTCAACCCCTAGCCCAGGAACTCCCACGTGCCACAGGTGCGAGCATAAATAAATTTAAAAAATACATAAATCAACTGAAATTTTAAATAAATAACAAAATCATTGACTACAACATATATAATAAGAATTCAAGTGTTTATAAAATAAATACTACATAACTAAGCTTTACAAATGTTGACCATGATACCTATGAAAAGGCACAGGTGGAATTTAAAAAGAAATACTGAAACTAAACACTGACATGGATTAAAATCCTGGCTCTTACTAGTTATATCAATTTGAGTAACTGTTTTTTGTTTTGTTTTGTTTTGTTTTTTTAATGTAATTTTTGGCTGCCCTGCAGCATATGGAGCTCCCAGGCCAGGGACTGAAGCAATACTCGTGACTTAAGCCACAGCTGCGGCAACACCAGATCTCTAATCCACTCTGCTGGGCGTCAAACCCTGCATCCCAGTGGCTTCCAAAAGGCCGCAGATCCTGTTGCACCACAGTGGGAGCTCCAAGTAACTCATTTACATCTTTGGTCAACAGCTTCCTCATTAGTAAAAAATATAAATTAAATTAATACTCAGGGTTACTGAGTGGGCTAAATTAAGACTGTGTAAAGTGTTTTTAAAATTATACCAGGCAGAAATATTTTATTAAAGAACATAACTACTGGAACACAGAGAAGGAGCATTTACATGTAACATTCCAATGAGTTTGAAAGTATATTTGTAGTAAGTGAAAAAATGGTAGCAAGATCAGAAAAACAGCCTCCTCAAATTTCTAATTTCATGCCAATTAATCATTAATGTTTAAAGAATTTTTTAGTACCTATAAACCCATTAGCCTACATTAGTATAATTTTTATGATATACATGAGAAATTAGGTGACAATATGTTGTCACTGACATTTTGTAATATATTAGCACCACAGTTTCAGATCTTAAGAAGTGGTCCCCAGCTAAGGAAACTAAGGTCCATTTAGAGAGGCTAATTAACATGCACTTTCCTTGAAAATTCAATATAAATCAGGATATAAAACTTGAGAGCCAGAAGAATCCTTCAAAATTACTATGTTTGGCCCTTCTACTTCACAGATGAGGTTTCTGTGGTCCGCTCAGTGAGGTTTATTAGTAGGCAGCTTTCTTCATAAACTTTAAGCATAATATTCAGGGGCCTGAAGAGGACCTAAGAAATTTTATTTTCCACCACATTTATTTAAAAAATGAGGAAACAGGTAAAGAAAGCAAATGAGTTTGCCCAATATGATCATACTGAGTGGTAGCAAAATTTGGAGAAGTACTCTCTTAGGTGATAACATAGGGATGGATGGATCTCCCCCCACTAAACCTCCCACTCCCGGTTCTTAAGTAAAATAATCACTTTTCTGCTTACATATTAGATTACTACATATCAGATTTTCTTAGAGGGTGATTCAATTTGTTTTTCTTTTTTTGGCTGCCCCAGGGCATATGCAGTTCTGGGCTAGGATCAGATCCTGGCCAGGGATCTGATCCAAACCACAGCTGCAACCTACACTGAATCCTTAACCCATTGAGCCAAGCCAGGGATTGAATCTGCATCCCAGTGCTCCAGAGACACTGCCAATCCCCAAAGTATAGCAGCGGGAACTCCATTTCCTTGGGTTTTGATCTCAGATTTATCAACTGTTTATGGCATAATCAGTAAATGTTCCTTTAACCAAAATATATTTACATAAATTTTGTTATATATGTAAAACAAGCCCCAAAATATAACTTACCTATCTTTTTTGCTTTTCCCTTTTTGCTGCTTTCCTGAAAGAATTCTTAATTCCTCTTCTGTAGGATGTTGATACCATCTCAAACTAAGAAAAAAGTAATTCTTTTAAATAAAGAATTAAAATCACTAGAATTTATTCATTTATTCTACAAATATTTATTGAATTTCCTATTTATGATGACACTGCAGGGAAATAAAAGATGAAAAACTCCCATCTGTAACAGACACTACTTCTTAAGCCTTAATTCAAATCTAGCAAATTTACCAAGCACTTACTAGATGGCAGACCCTGCAATGCTGTTTGTAAGTATTTTTCTTAGAACTTACGGTGTATTAATATAGATACTAAGATGATACTGGCTAACTTTAACAATAAATGGCGTGAATTTTGCAGGCAAGCAGGCAGAAGCACATTAGAATTCTCTACCCATCTTTCATTCACACAGAAAGAACTGATTTGTCTTAAAAAGAGAGTCCTGTGAATGGCCTCAAAACTAGCAGTTTTGTTTTCCTTTCTTTTCTTCCTCTAATTTAGCTGGAGAATTTTCACACTTCAGGCGTATAAGAATTTGAGTAAAGTGCTGTATTTACAAAACTCTTTTAATCTTGGCTATATCTAACTCTCTTCAGTTAGGGCTCCAACTGGTTGTATTTACATCCATCACCCAGTCAAAACATCCATGAGTCATTTTTTTCCTTTCCAAGCCCCTATCTGCCCATTCTAAATTTCCTGTCTCATCTGAATGTCCTATCTGCCAGCCACCTAAGTTTGATATTTGGGTTCTACATTCAACATGCCCTTTCCACATGTTATCATCAATTCTGTCCTTTAACTCTTAAAATTCTAAACTTGCCTACTCCCCTGAAAGGTCCTCAAAAGTTTAGCATATCTTCCTCTCTAGCTCTGACTATGGCAAAACTCTCAAAATGGTTCCTTTCCTTTCCCCTGGACTCTCCCCTAAATGCATTCTGATCCCACCTTTATTTTTCCATAATGTAAATCTTATCAAGACACATGCTGGATTAAATCCTTTCCAAGACTCCTCAGAGGGTAAAGCAGTGAGTAAGGCAGCTAGGCAAGGACTTTGACCAAAGTCTTGCTGTTATAAAAAAAGAAACAGACACCTAGTTGATAAGAGTTACCAAGTTTTTCAACCATAAAAATCTAATTTTTTTTTTGTCTTTTTGCCATTTCTTGAGTTGCTTCTGTGGCACATGGAGGTTCCCAGGCTAGGAGTCAAATCGGGGCTGTAGCCACCGGCCTACGCCAGAGCCACAGCAACGCGGGATCCAAGCAGTGTCTGCAACCTACACCACAGCTCACGGCAACGCCGGATCGTTAACCCACTGAGCAAGGGCAGGGATGGAACCTGCAACCTCATGGTTCCTAGTTGGCGTTCCTGCGCCACGACAGGAACTCCAAAATCTAAATTTTTTAAGTGAAATACCCTAATTTTTAAAAAAAATGCTACCGCCTATTTGCTGTTTTTAAAAATACTGCCAAACTGGGGCGTTCCTGTTGTGGCTCAGCGGTAAGAAACTCTACTAGTATCCATGAGGATGTGGGTTCAATCCCTGGCCTCGTTCAGTGGGTTAAGGATCCTGTCTTGCTGTGTAGGTCGCAGACTGCTCAGATCTCGCATTGCTGTGGCTGTGGCATAGACTGGCAGCTGCAGCTCCAATTCAACCCCCTAGCCTAGGAATTCCCATATGTCACAGATGAGTCCCTAAAAAATAAGAGGAAAAAAAACTACTGCCAAACTGGCAGTCTGAGTTGTGACTGCATATTTAATGATATAAAGAAATTATTGTTAAAAATTTTAGCTGTAATATTGTCATTATAGTAATTTTGTAGAAGAAATATTTCAGAGATACATACTAAAATATCTATGAATGAAATAATAACATTTGCTACAAAATGTTATTGGAGGGAAGGAGAGAAAAAAGGGTGTATAGATGAAACGAACTGTCCACCAGCCATGGAGATGAGTACATCGGAGCTCATCATATTCATTATGGATTCTTGATATTATTCTCTCTCCTCTTTGTATGTATTTGAAAGTTTGTATTGGAGTTCCCGCAGTGGAAACAAATCCAACTAGGAATGACGAGGTTGCAGGTTCGATCCCTGGCCTCGCTCAGTGGGTTAAGGATCAGGCATTGCCATGAGCTGTGGTGTAGGTTGCAGATGAGGCTCAGATCTGGCGTTGCTGTGGCTCTGGCGTAGGCTAGCAGCAACAGCTCTGATTAGCCTGGGAACCTCCATGTGCCACAGGTGCGGCCCTAAAAGGACAAAAGACAAAAAAAAAAGAAAAAGTTTGCATTAAAACTAAAACATACAAGGCCAAATAAAAGGTTTGTGACCACCTATTTTCACAGCCTTTCACGTCTGACTACTGTCTACTTCACCAGACTCACCTTCAAGAATTCCCTTTTTGAACATGACATTCTACATAGACTAAATGACATTTATTCCACAAATTCTTTCACCCCTTAGCATCTTTGCATATATTCTTCTCTCTGCTTGTAAACACCTACGCCCCTACTGGCAAGCTCCTAATTTACCTCTGACACTTTATAAAGCAGTCTCTCTGTGGTTTAATAAAGAATACATCTGGTCATTGTCCTCACTTCTTAGCACAGAGCTTCAAACACTCTTGGAATTTTCTGAGTGAAAAGAATGTGGACCTCCAGATAGCTCCAAGATGGAGGATGGTCACCAGAAATACCAACCGTGTGATTAGAGTTGGAATTTTCAGCCACCTGACTTCTAGGAAGGGGAAGGGAGCCGAAGATTAAGTTCAATCATGTAGTGAATTATTTAAAATCATACTTATGTAATGAAACTTCATAAAATCTTTGGACACAGAAACTAGGAGAGCTTCCTAGCTATTTAATACACTGAAGTTCCTGGAGGGTGACTGAGGTCTTCTCTCAACAGAGAGAAGACATGGAAACTCTGTGATCCTTCCCAAACCTTACCTGTGTGTAATCTTTACAATAAAAGTATAATCACTACACTTTCCTGAGTTTGTTGTTCTAGAGAATTACTTAACCTGAGGGGGTAACGGAAATGCCCTAATATGTAGCCAGTAGCTGGGTGTCATAAGTATGGGTGGCCCAGGGACTCCAAGAACTTGCAGCTGGCATCCGAAGCCTGGGCATTTTTATGGAGGACTTTGCCTTTAATCTCTAGGGTCTGTGCTAACTCTAGGTAGGTAGTATGAAAACTGAATTGCAGTTGGTATCAGACCAGTTGGGTTTAAATGGAATATTCTCCTAGCTTACAGATTCTTGGAGTGAAGATTTTATGACTGACTTCAAGTAAACTTCAAAATTAGTACAGTTACTGTCATATAGTAAGTGCTCAAAAGGATCACTAAATGAATTCAGTTCTCTTCTTAGTTTAAGGGTTTTAAAATAAAATATATATTCCAACCCAAATTCCCTAAACGATAATTAACATGGGTGAGGGGGCACTTCCTGAAATTTTGATTTAAGTCCAGACTTTTAACTTACAGTCGATTCTCGTTATTCACGGTAGTTATGTTCTATAAAGTTGCCACGAACATTAAACCATTGCTCCTAGGAGAAATGCAGGGTTAGGTTCCCATGAGCCTCTGCTCACAACATCTCCATCAATTACTCAATATAAAACCTTGTTTTATGTGTGTTTCTGTTTCAAGATACCTTACTTAATATATACTGTTGATTCATTAATATTGAATTCATGGTCAAGAGAAATATAACTCAGGCTTAAGCAAAGCTTACCTAATAACTATAATCATAAGTATAATGTTTTCTTGGGTTTAGTGAATATTTCTAGAAAATATTCTCTATAAAGCACAGCATAGCCTTCTTGTGCTTAGCAAACTAGACAAGCACTTCAGCACTACACTTGGGGGCTGTTTTAAATAATGAAGTCACCAACAAAAAGCAAAAATGTGAAAACCTTGTCAGCGAAAAGATCACAGAACAGGCACTTGTTTACACTATGACAGGTAAAACAAGAAAGTCTCAACTAGGAACCTGGACCTCAGCTGGGAACACGCCACTAAAATTTTCTACCACTCTGCATAACCTTGAAAATACTGCAAGTATGGATTTGTGAGTTACAAATAAAGTTTAGCAAACAGGCAAGACACAAAAGTACAGAATCTACAAATAATGAGGATTGGGTGCATAACATTTAAGAGAACTTGCAAGCAATAACTCATTTATAAAGAGTAAAATTAGTTTTTTATATCTTAGAGAAATAATTAACTGTGAACTCAGTACCATAGAAAAACTTAAGTTACTTTTAGAGTCCTAGGATAATGAAATATTTTAATACCTTTACACTTTCTATGATCTAGTTTCTTTTAAAATAGTCTCCAACTTGTTTAATCTTATTTTGTGAATCCATTTTTTCTAAATGGACTGCATTCATTACATTCAGGTCATCTTCATTAGTAACATTATTGTTCAAAGTTAGAATCAAGAATGCCAGATGGGTGCTCTTAGGGACACTTCCAATCTGTTACTCATCTATCCATCCATCCATCTACCCATTGATAATCAGACATTTCTGGAACCTACCATGGTCAATTATTCTGTCAGGCAATGGATATATAATCGCACACAATGAAGCCAGTCCCTGATATCTCAATGTTTTTATTTCAGTTGGGGCAGAATTTAATAAATTTTTAAAAAAGACAAACATCATTAATTGGATACTACACAAAAGAATCAAATAGTGAGAATAAGACACAAACCTTAGATATTAAGTTAGGAAACCTCTCTGAACCGACCCTTGCCCAGCAAACTGAAAGAATGGAAATGGAGAGCATTCCACGCGGAGAAGAGCATGTCCAAAAGCACAAAAGCATGAAAGAATATAGAACACTGTGGTAACCAAAAGGCCAAGGAAGCAGCAGCACCATATTCAAGGAGAAACATATGAGGGAGGCTGAAGAGATAAAAGGGACTATGTCACGCAAAGCCTCCTGAGTCAATGGTGTGGAGTATAGATTTTATGCTAAAATAATGGTTTCAAAACGAGAGAGAAATAATTTGATGTACATTTTAAGATTTCTCTTGCTGCTCTGTGAATTAGAACAAGGCAAGAATAGCAGGGAAATATATTTCAAACTTCAACGGGTCTTGTTAATGGACTAAAGATAAGGAATGGGAAAAAAAAGATGGAATAAAGGATGATCTCTACATTTCTCTCTTTTTTTTTGGCTTTTTTTAGGGCCACGCCCTCAGCGGAAGTTCCCAGGCTAGAGGTAGCACTGGAGCTGTAGTCGTTGGCCTATGCCACAGTCACAGCAATGCCAGATCCAAGCTACATCTTTGACCTACAGCAACCCCGCATCCTTGACCCACTGAGTGAGGCCAGGGATTGAACCTGTATCCTCATGGATACTAGTCAGATTCATTTCCACTACACCACGACAGGAACTCCACAGATGATATTTACATTTCTGATGTGAGGAAGATGGTAGTACATTTTCTGACACGGAGTAGAGCAGGAAGAAACCAAGAGTTTAAACATGCTGAGTTTTTAAGCACCTATGAAACATCAAATGAAAATGTCAAGAGGGCTACTGTATATCAGAATCCAGAGCTCAGCAATAACCTGGGGCTATTATATAATTACAGTATTTAAATTCATAGGAATTAATAAGATCACCTTAGTGCAAAATAAAACATGACAAAACTATTTAACTATTATTAAATAGTTAATAAGGAAGTGGGAAAGTTGAGGTAATGACAAGGATGTAGCAAAATCCAGCTAAGAAGGAAAACAGAGAAACAGGGCAAAAACTAAGGAATGATAATGGGACGGGCTTTGTTTTTTAAGAAGGCAGGCAGGCAGGGTTGACTTTTTGTTATTTGTTGTTCTTATTTTCAATGGCAATCTTGAATTTTTTAAAACAATGTGTGTACTAACAGGAATAATCCAGCAGAAATGAAGCAATTAATGGCACAGAAGAGAGGAAATGGCCAAAGAGGTAAAGTCTAGGTGAAGGTTAGAGGGAATGGGGTATGGAACACAAATGTAGGAATTGGGTCTTGATAGCAAGACACTCCCTCCGTAGGCCAAAGTTAAAATATATGACATTTTAAAGAAACAAAGAGAGGCTGAATGTATAACTAGGATTGTGGGTTTGGTGGCAATGAAGATGAGAGTGATAGGTTCTCATTTTAGGAGCATAGAGTGAGGCTGAGGCAGGCATGAATAAATGTTTGAAGAAAGGATTTAAGTTGAAAAGTTGTCTGAGAAGTGGAACACACACAGACTGCCAGCAGCATGGAGTAGCCATCTAATGTTTGTGAATCAAAAGTAAAACCTACAAGTACAGCTGCACAATTTGCTTCAACAGCCAGTGCTTCCCACACAGTATGACTTCATATCATATGATTTCCCTCAAATATACTTTAACTTCTGGTCTCAAATTCTGGTCTTTTCCTTTGCAAAATGACCTGCAATGTGCTTGCCACTGCTGCACTAGGCTTTTCAAATATGGGCTTAGAAGACAGATGTAAAAGTTCATTAGCTTTAGATTTGATGATAATAATAACCATTATAAAAATACAATTAAAGAAAAACACCTTACGTTAACATGTTAAGCAAAAAGAACATGATGTACAATTACACACAATATAATCACATCCATGAAGGAAAAATATGAATAGAAAAGATGAGAAGGAAATACAACGAAATTCACAGAGAGACTGTCTTTAGTTGACAGGAATACAGTCCATTACCTCTTACTCTTCCTTTTTATTAACTAACCATTTTTTTCTACATCATAGGCATGTATTGTCAGTAACAGAAAAAACTTTTTGAAAAAAGAGTAAGTACTAATAGAATCTGACTAAAAAATGAACTTCTTGCAGTTAAGTTATATTTGTATTTTATGACATTTACCTTGGCTATTCAGTGGCTCTTTTCACTTATGTTCAGACTGTCTGCACTGTCTCAGATAACAAAGCCAACTTAGTGTTATACTCCACTAAATTACTGAAACTATTTTTCAATAATTTCCTTGTATATGAAACTCATATAAAATGTCAGACTACAACCTTACTAAGGCAGTTCAACAGTACTGAAAAAATAAATGTCAAAAAATATAGAAAGAATTGATCTAGATTCTAAAAAAATTAAGCAGCAATGCCATTTAAAGCAAATTACTTAAAAATTTGGAGAAGTAAAAATTTCATAAATTTAAAATGAAAATATGAACATGAACAAATATGGAAAAGCTTAGTACTGAGAACAAGCTAAAAAAGCTTTAAAAAATAATCACAGAAAACTCTTTCACAACATGGGTCACTAAAGACAGTTTTAGTCTCCAACCTAAATCTCTGTAATTATTTACGAGTGAAAAAAAAAAAAAAACAAGGGAAAACAAATACTACCTAAAATCTAGAAAACCCATCAGTACAAGTAAACAAAATATAATTTATTGCACATATACATTCTCTTGTTATTTATTGGAAACTTTACTAGAATATGACATTCTGGAACTGGAAGTTGAGACAGCTAAGGCAAGAGAGCAAGGACTCCGGCATTCCGTAAGGGTTGTAGCTGAAGGTTTAAACCTTTCCCTTAGGTCATAGGTCCCACCTACTGTGCATTTGAATAGTAGGTTTCTGTCACCAAAGGGAATTTGCAAATTCTTGGATCAGGCAACATGCAAAAGACAACAGGCAAAAAGAATTAAGAGCAGTCAAATAGGATGTTGATACACCACCCTCTTTACCCAACATAGGATGAGACAAAATCAGAATAAATCCAACCATAATATATTTTCAATCAGGGACATATGAAGGGAAGTAGCAGACCAAAGTGAGAACCTAGGGAGATAAAGGGGTAGAGAAAAATGCATAAGGTTTGAGCTGAACAATCAGGAAAATGGAAGGCAGGTTCAGCAAGGAAGCTATAAAGGAGAAAAGCAAAATCCTACTCCTCATGCACACCCACTATTCAAATGTACAAAGAATGTAACCTATCACTTACCTCTCCATGAAAAGAGGGGCCAAGCAAACTTTAAAATAAAAAGTAACTTCAATTACAATAGACAGTAGAGAATACTTTGGCTACAAATCAGTAGTATGTTTGACACAATAAAAAGTTAATGTCTTCGGGCTATCTGAGCAATGTTTAGAACAAGTGTTCCCTGAGTCAGGGAAAGCAGTTCACAGTAAAGGTACAGAGAAACCAGCTTCCCACAATTTTTCTTTCCTTTGGGGAGGAGAGCTAGACTCCACATAGCTGAGTTTTTCAAGGTCAGTAACATGCTCACAGGTTATGGCAGAAATGATCCGGCTACTTAAATTCTTGTTAAAACAGGAATGCCTCAACGGAAGTCTGATAGTCATATAAAAAGGCATGCAAAAGAGGAGAATAATACTCTCTAGAAGAAAAACATTTTTCTTTCTTTTTTTTTGTCTTTTTGTCTTTTTTGTTGTTGTTGTTGCTATTTCTTGGGCCGCTCCCACGGCATATGGAGGTTCCCAGGCTAGGGGTTGAATCGGAGCTGTAGCCACCAGCCTACGCCAGAGCCACAGCAGCATGGGATCCGAGCCGCGTCTGCAACCTACACCACAGCTCACAGCAACGCCGGATCGTTAACTCAGAGCAAGGGCAGGGACCGAACCCGCAATCTCATGGTTCCTAGTCGGATTCGTTAACCACTGCGCCACGACTGGAACTCCAGAAAAACATTTTTCTATTAAAAAAACTGGAATGGAATACAGAATAATTTAGTAACTTGGAATAAATGTAATCTCAAATGATGACACAAGAGGTATAATTTTAACAGATACTTATTAAACTCTAATTCATACGTAGCATGTTTGTGGTAATCAGAAACATGCTGATGTGCCTTTTAATTTAGTTTAGAATAAAGGGTGACTAAATTGTCCTAGAAAAGCCATAAGAAAATACAGTAAGTAAATAGAAACCATACACTACCTATAACCTGAGGCTATCTTCTAGAAGGCTAAATGCAGCTAGGAAAAAAAGGCAGAAAAACAAAAATCGTAAATTACTCTGTAAATTGCCAACAAAAGTCACAGTGGTTGCAGAAAAGTTCATCTCTATCAAATTCAAAACTCTGTTCGAATAGTCAGTTCCAGGACATGGGTCTGGGGTTGATGAGCAACATAAATCAAATAAATACTAGATTAGGAAATCAGACTTCCAGGGTAAGAGGCCTAGATCTGTTTCATTTTTTAGTTAGTGAACATAAATAAAGCTAAAATTTTCTCATCTGTAAAAATGGAGACAGTATTTACTACAGCAAAGAAGGACTAAACAGGAGTTCCTGTCATGGCGCAGTGGTTAAGGAACCTGACTAGGAACCATGAGGTTGCAGGTTCAATCCCTGGCCTCGCTCAGTGGGTTAAGGATCCACTCAGTGGGTTAAGGATCTGGTGTTGCCATGAGCTGTGGTGTAGGCCGAAGACATGGCTTGGAACTCGCATTGCTATGGCTGTGGCATAGGCCGGCAGCTACTGCTCCTATTGGACCGCTAGCCTGGGAACCTCCAAATGCCACAGGCGAGGTCCTAGAAAAGACAAAAAAAAAAAAAAGGACTAAACACACTCACCAATACTGCTTTTACTTCCAATGCAAAGTACATTTCCAAACCTCTCTTGCACTTTGACTGAACCAGTCACAGAGCTCCAGACTACATAAGGTGGGCAGAAATGATACATCTACTTCTAAGCTTGACCCCAGAATCTTCTGAAAAATCCACTACCCACTCTCTCTTTACTTGCCAACTGGTATAGCATCTGTTAGGACTCCAAGGTAGTAGAAGGAACACAGGAGACATGAGAAAGAAGCAGCCTAAAATCCCTAAGTAACCACCTGAAGGATAGCTGAATCCTTGAATCAGCTTGAATTTTGTGAAAGATCTAGGTTGATAGCTGCCTGACCCCTCTCAGGTTCCCCCACTTGACCCTGATTCCTATTCGAGGAACTAAATGAGAAACTTGTATGTAAGTTCAGACACTGAGATTTCTGATGTTATAGCAAATCTCAACACATCTCTTCTACCAAAGTCAGAGTGTACAGATCCAAATGAGACAAGAGAAATAGAAAACTTTATCAGTGCAAAGTTTTGTAACATTGTAAAGGTAGTAGTAGTGGAATTAAAAGAGGTTAAAGATTATCAATTAAAAAAAAAACTAGAGATCTACAATACTAATGATATAGAACTGTTATTAAACAAGAGCTAGAGGAGTTCCCATCATGGTGTAGCAGAAATAAATCCAACGAGGAACCATGAGGTTGCGGTTTCGATCCCTGGCCTCGCTCAGTGGGTTAAGAATCCAGCATTGCCGTGAGCTGTGGCGTAGGTCGCATACAAGGCTCAGATCTGGCATTGCTATGGCTCTGACATAGGCTGGCGGCTGAAGCTCCAATTAGACCCCTAGCCTGGGAACCTCCATATGCCAAGGGTGCGGGCCTAAAAAGACAAACAAAAAGGCAAAAAATAAATAAATAAATAAACAAACAAGAGCTAGAAAACTAGCCAATTTTTTAATATGAATATTAATCAACAAGCTAATTTATATGCAAAAACTGCTAATTCTTTCAAGGTATTGACTTCTTCAGGAAAATGGCAGGCTTACTCATTAAGTCAACATAACAGAATCAGGTGCCAGTGCACATTTTCCATTCTAAAAGAGACAGAGGTTAATGAGTGATATGGACAGAAACTAATTTACATGATAAAAAGAGAAGCCATAACTTTTAAGAACAATACGAATACTTATAATTTGAAGGTATAATACTAGTGGGATAAATATTAAAGTTGACAGATATCAAGACTAAAAAGAGGTTTCTCCTGTCATACTCATGATTAATCTATCGTGGTATCTACATTTGAATAGTTCTACTAAATAACTCTATTCAATAAAGGCACTCCCAAACAATCCTACAGTATTCATAATTTTAAGTCCTCATAAGCCTCTCCTCTTAAATTCCTTTATAGGAATTTAACTCCTTTAAGCATTTTGTAGACAATAAAGAAGGCCTTCAGATCTTTCCTTTCTCTTTCTTCAACTCACCAGCATCATAAGGTTTAAAATGCAAACTGTCATTTCTGATCAATAATATTTTTACATGAACAATTTAGAAGAGATTTTAGTTTTAATATTAAAACAGTATCATTTCATATTACAAAAGGCTATAAAAAAAGTAATTCTCCCAAAATGATAAAATCAATAATCTTATCCAACAAAGCTAGTTAACAACAATCAACAACATAACTTCATAACCTAAAAATTTCAGAATTAACACTAAAGAAAAGTAGTTGACCTTAAGAACACAGCAAAGCAAACAAAAACCACAAAGGAAATGCAACTATAGCAGAAGAGTAACTATCACTAAAAAGTCCTGACTGCTATCTTGGAATCCAATTTGGAATTAAGAGACAATATAAATTAACCTATTTATAAAAGCAAATGAGGATCACAAAAAGGAGTTCCTATTGTGGCTCAGCAGGTTAAGAACCAGACTAATATCCATGAGGATGCAGGTTCGATCCCAGGCCTTGCCCATTGGTTAAGGATCTGGCATTGCCTCAAGCTGTGGCATGGGTCACAGACGCAGCACAGATCTGGCGTTGCTGTGGCTATGGCATAGGCCAGGAGCTGCAGCTTCAATTCAACTCCTAGCTCTAGGAACTTACAAATGCTGCAAGTGCAGCCCTAAAAAAAAAAGAAGAAAAAAAATTTTAAAAGAAAGGTCACAAAAAGTTTATTTCTGAAGGATAAGCTTCTCTTCAAATTAGCAGTAGGTATGCTTATGACATATACTGATCAAAAAAGTAAAAATTTGCAAAATATAATACATTGTTCCATTAACAAAGAGAACCAGTTTTAATCTCTGACATTTTAGTTTTTACTGGTGAATACAATTTTGATAGAAGCAAATAAAACATAAATTATGTAAAAAAGTAGAAACTGCCTAGAGACAAGGCTGCCAAGATCTTTAAAACCAAAAAGAGATCCGGAAGTCTCTTTAGAGACTCAACATAAGCAAAGTCTAGATTCTGCAATTCTCAGTAGAAAATAAACTACCCTGGAGCTCCTGTCCTCACGCAGTGACCTTAATACGTATTTTATTAATTTATTACCTCAGATTCCATTTATTTAGAATTAATGATATTCACTTAGGGAAAAGGGTTTTTGCTAAGCAAAAAAAGTAAGCAAGCTACGCAAGGCATAAACCTACAGAATTAAAAACTAGTCACAGATTATTGATTTTTTTCACTTATAAGTAGCTTTGATGAGGCTTTCAACTTTAATAAAACTTTAGTCAGTAATGTGCTAATAAAATATACATTTTTAAACTGCTCTTCTCTCACACGTTACACATACGTGTACATGCATATCACTGTTCAAAACAACTTTTAAAATAGTCTAAGTGTTTAAGCAGGCTAAATATTTTCCTATATTTAAACACATATAAAAAAGTATAAAACATTAGAGAAGAATATAATTTAAACCAGAAAATAAATTCCTTAGAGAAAATAAATACTATGTAGAAAATTTAAGCTTTGTGGATAGAATGGCTTACTACTTGTCTTGCAGTATATAAAATCATAAGAGCTATCCATTCTTTTCTAACTTCAAAAGATCTAAACAAGGGAGTTCCGTTCGTGGCTCAGCGGTTAATGAACCTGACTAGGATCCATAAGGATGCGGGTTTGAACCCTGGCCTCGCTCAGTGGGTTAAGGATCCAGCATGGCCATGTGCTTTAGTGTAGGTCACAGATGCAGCTCAGGTCTCATATGGTTGTCTGTGGCTGTGGCGTAAGCTGGCAGCTGTAGCTCTGATTCAACCCCTAGCCTGGGAAGCTCCATATGCCAAGGGTGCAGCCCTAAAAAGGAACAACAAAAAAAAAAAGATCAAAAGAAAACTGACATACAAATAACAGAATTTGGTTATTTATTAGAGATGACTAACTGGAGTAAAACCATAGTCATGGCACAAATCTATCATTTAACTCTCATAATTACACAAGACTATGATATGTATTTCTGTGTGTAGAACTTTACTGCTTTTGCGTTACTGTATCTCCTATATTTAACTTCTTTACTTTTATTCATTTATTATACAAATTTCAGCAAGGTAATTTCACTCCTCTACAGAAGGAGTGCAGATAGTAGCAAGCTTCCAGTACAATAAACAAAATTAAAATCCTACAAAATAATTTCATGCTCTCTTTCCTAAATTAAAGTTGAAAATTCTCTACAGTAAAACAGAGAACCTCTATCTCTCATAATAAATTCTCAATAATAAGACATGTGCTTTGAGTCATTTTTTCCAACAGTGAAACCATTTAGGTCCTGCAATTTATAGTTTCTTCCTCTTCTCAACCAACTGGAAAAGTCATGTGGTATTTTCAGTGGCAATGGACAAAAAGGGACAGAGAAACAAGGTACTAAATTCTCTACAATGACCCTATTGCCTTTGAGTTAAACAGATAAACTACTATTCTCTCAAAATAAGAGAAATGAGGAAGCTAGGTTTTTCTCATTATTTCCCCCTTTCATGTTTTTATAATATTGGAATTAGCACTTTATTTCTAGGAAGTTAATCAGCCCAGTAAACCAAACAGAGATTTGAAAGTGCCAGTCAAAATCAGCCTATCCTTGCCTTACCTGCCATTACAGAGTAGCCAGCGAGCAAGAGAATAGTGAGGTATAATCTTCTGCATGACACTGGCCATCACCATGGTAACAACCAGCTGTATACCTATCACACCCTGTGTAAAGAAACAGACAAACAAGTTTTAACAACGAATGAATTTAGATTTGAGGACACTGCTGGAAAATTTTCCATACATTTGGAAAATTATACTTTAAGAAATATGGGTTTACTATCAAAATACATATTATTCTGCCATTTAGGTATTTAAGACCACATATGTTTAAACTTAAACTAATCCTCTATAAGTTATCCAAAGATTACATCCATACCAAAAAAAGTTAAAGTAGCACACACATTCAAATTCTATTCCCAAGAAATGCTCTCCATTATGTAAGGGTACCAAAATGAAAAAGTGATTTTTTTTCATCTTTTCCAAATTTACTCTATATAACACACTTAAAACACTAGTTTAGCAAGCTCAAGAGCATTATCTATATTAAATGTGACAGCAGAACTGGCCTGAAAGTTCCTATGAAAAAAAATTTAATTCATACTATCATCACCAATTTCTAGTCAGTGGGCTTCCAAGAAAGTCCCAAAATGCCCTTAGTTTGTTCTCATCAATCCTTCTTTTGTTCTACCTAATACCTAATTCAAACTTTCTTCCATCTCTTTATACCTCCAATCTCCCTCAAACTTATTTTTTTCTTTATTTTTTAACTGAAGTATAGTTGATTAACAATGTTGTGTTAGTTTCTCATGTACAGCAAAGTGAGTAAAAAAATATCCTTTTTCACATTCTTTTCCATTATAGGTCATAATGTATTGAATATTGTTCCCTATGCTATACAGTAGGACCTTGCTGTTTTGTCTATTTTATGTATAGTAATTTGTATCTGCTAATCCCAAACTCCTAAATTACCCCCTGCCCTTCTCATCAAACTTCTAACTCTCCATTGAGTGGACATCTTCCACTTTACAGAGAATATAACAGCATCAAATGGGAATTCTCACTTGCCACCAACAAGCTCATAATCACTTGCATTTGTACCAGTCTTCTTCCACATCCTCTAGAAATAACAGACCATCTTCAGTATAAAGCAAATCTCTCTATCTATGCTTCAGAGCCCCATCCTCTCTCTAATTTTTGAGAAACCTCAACCACTGAATAGGTTCCCTCTTATATCTTCCTTAATTTCTTCTCTATTTAAATCCTTCATATCAGCATTATAACACCTTTCACTTTTCTAAAAAATAACAGTAACTTTCTTTTATTCTACAGGTTCTCTCCTTCCTCAAATACACAGCCACTTTTTGAAAGACTTGTTCTCACTGTTTCTATGTTCTCAAATCCACGACACGATTCCCATCTGACTTCTGCTTCAGACCATTCCATTAAAATGCCTACCATCAACATTACTTCATCTTGCCAAATTATCTTTTCCTTATCTTAAATCTCAGCAGTACACCAACAAGGTCTACCAAATCCCTTGCTTTACTCCCACCTTGATGATGAAGTCTTTATATTCCTCTTTGATGGTTTCTCCTCTACCTAAGTAGTCCAAAAATAAAGCTGAATTCCTACTTCAAACCTAATATGCCCAATAAGTACATTAAAAATATATTAAAATATTTTTTAAAAAGTAGTACGGCATATTTGGTTAAACCATGGGCCCTGGACTCAAACTACCTGGGATAGAATCTGTTATCTACTAGTTGTATGACTTATGGATAGGTCACTCAAACATTTTATACCTCTATATTCTCTTCTGTAAAATGAAGCTAAAAATCCAACCTGCCTACTAAACCAGCTGTGGTTAGGAACTGTATCTGGTATAGAGTAAGCAGTCAATATGGAGTAGTACTATTTGTTGTTATAGTCATTTTTATCAGTACTATTATGAGATAAATATTTTTAAATGTCAAGAATAGAGAAGGCTTCTCAAAAAACGTTTTCACTATAAAAAAGAAATTAAAGGGAGTTCCCGTCATGGAGCAAGGGAAACAAATCCAACTAGGAACCATAAGGTTGCAGGTTCAATCCCTGGTCTGCTCAGTGGGTTAAGGATCCAGAGTTGCTGTGGCTGTGGCATAGGCTGGCAGCTACAGCTCCAACTGGACCCCTAGCCTGGGAACCTCCATATGCCTCAGGTGCAGCCCTAATAAGAAAAAAAAAAAAAGACCAAAAAAAAAAAATTTAAAAAGCAAAATAAATGGAATCACACAATTTAAAAATGACATGTTTTCTAAGTGATAAAAAAAACTAAAAAAAATATTGAAAAAAAAATCAAATTTAATTGATTTTAACAAACTATCCAATCAATCTTTGTAACAAATGTATAACCATGATGTGATATTTCAACAGTGGGGAAGGGTACACATGTATAAAGACAGAGGATACAGGAACACTACACTTTCTGATCAATTTTGCTGCAAATTTAAAATTGCTCTAAAAATATGATTTTTAAAAAAACCAAATCAAATTGATTCAGAGAGGAACAATATACACAATGTCAAAAGATATAGCTGGAAAAAAGCATTTGTAACTCACATCACAAAGGGTAATTTACTTATTAAATATTATATAAAGAGTTCTTACAAATCAATTAGTAAAAGACCAAGTACCTAATTTAAAAAGAGGAAAAATATGTACAGACAGTTCTCAAAAAAAGGAAGTAAAACAGCTCTTAAACAGGACTGCTTTTAAAATGCCTTTGTAACCTACCTCAACTCTGGTTTCATTGGGGATATTTTAATGCCTTAAATTCTACCAATTGGGTTAAGGTTCAGATCACTTTTACATTCATCTAACATCAAAGGTTACATTTTTGCCTTTTTTCTTTCACATTTCCTATCACTTGAATTTACTATTCTATTTTCTGTGTAGTTTGTGATAGAAGTTCTGCAATCTCCATACAATGAATGCCATTACAAAGAACTCTTTCAGGCAGAACAAGGCTAAGAAATATATTAGCTAGTATGTCAGAAGGTTAGTCTATTTGAGATTATAGACTTAAAAGCAAAAGATAATTTTTTTAGTCAGGGAAAAAAAAGTTTTGTGGACAAGGCGAACCTAAATCTAGCCTTGATAGAAATGTGATAGTATCACAAAATCGTCAAGGTCATCAAGTACAATCTCTCACAAACGTATATAACAATTTATTAGAGTGTAAGCTTCTTAATAGTAGAAATCATTTGTCAGTCACATCTAATAATGTTACAGGCATTAAATGACATTTCAGTCTAGAAAAGAATGATCCTGGAAGATATACATGATAGACTATGATGAACTGGGAGGAAGAGGCACCAAGCCAAACTCTATCGTCTTCCTCCAAATTACTACTCATAGTGAGATATTGCTGATAAACCCACTACTGAAGAATGTAAACTATGTGAAGGCAAAAACAAACAAAAAGCAAACTGGACTGACAAGAATTAAGACTATCAAATAGGCTTCTACAATGATTCAGACCAGAAATGACAGTATTATCTCTGGGACTCAGAGGAGAAATGCATTCTATGGATATGGCTGCAGAATTTAGAGACTGATCATATATATATGGAGGTAAAGGAGGAACTAAAGCTATCAACCCTGAGAAAACCAAATACCATTCTCAATGTTGTAATTAATGATTGACCAAAAAATGTTTAATTCAAAAATGTAACTTCACTCCATTCACTTTACTATGCTATTTCCATCTTTGTAAATAAAGCTGAAAATACTGCCTCAAAACCTAATCTATATACTGTGTTAAATGCATTATATTTAACAAAAATGTATTATAGTTAACAAAATATAATTAATATTATATTTAACAAAAAACTCTTCTTTTACTTTCTAATAGAAGTCAATAAATTCTTCCTAGGGAGTTCCTGTTGTGGAGAAGTGGTTAACGAATCTGACTAGGAACCATGAGGTTGCAGGTTCAATCCCTGGCCTTGCTCAGTGGGTTTGAGCTGTGGTGTAGCTTGCAGATGTGGCTCGTATCCTGCCTTGCTGTGGCTCTGGCGTAGGCCGTCGGCTGCAGCTCCAATTTGAGCCCTAGCCTGGGAACCTCCATATGCCACGGGAGCGGCCCTTGAAAAAGGCAAAAAGACAAAAATAAATAAATAAATAAATAAATAAATCCTTCCTAGAACGAATCTGTTCGGTGACTATATATGTGGTATTGAAAGAAAATATTTTGCTTTTATCAAAAAATTATCTATGTAATTTTTTGGAGACGTAATTTTTAAATTATGCGGAAAATTGTTTCCAAAGTTACTCTTTTTCATATATATTTAGAAAAGAGTCTTGGCAATATATTTCCAAGATGGCGAATATTTTAGAGAATTATTAATTATCAATTTGAAGAGTATCAACACTAAACTTATATCAACTTTTGACACACTACTATGCAATTGAAAATTAGTGTACATGCCAGGGATTAACATATTAAAATATAAAGTATTCAATTCATTAACTAAGAGACAATGATTTGAAATTTAAAAACAAACTATTTAAATAACCTGCCTTTACTGACCAACCTAGTGTCTTTGTATGTTAAAGTTTACATAAAATAGAATTTTTTAAACATTTAAATTAAAAACCAAATTTCCTGAATATTTTTTCATTACTTTTAATTAAAAGAGAATGCTTAAATAAATTAACCATAAACAAATTCCTAAAGAAAAAACTATTAAACTAGGTAGAGATGGAAGGAAACTATAAAGTCCATCATGGCTGAAGCCTCAAACACACAACCAAATGGGTCATTGACTCAAGTGGCCTTAATGATTTCATTACAGCTTCAAAACAATAACTTGACCAAGAGATGGTTTCTGTCTGGATTCACTGCCCCTAGGACTTGATTCTCTTGATTAATTATAACTTGGTAAAGTCATTTATGAAACAGCTTATAAGCACCCAAGAAGGGTAAAACACTGGGGCAAGTTAGGCTTCAACCTTTCCACCTCTATTAACCTGAAGCCATGAAAATCAAGAAAAAGTTATTTGCGTTTAGTCTACAGAAGAATGATCATTTCAATTTTTGTTAGTAACTGTTTATACGTAGGTTAAAATTCTTACCAAGGGAAATTAATTCTCCAAAGAAATAAAATATATCTCATACCAATATTTTATATTGCCTGACAATACTGAAAATACAACTCTGCAAACTTGGAGTTCCCATCTTGCCTCAGCGGAAATGAGCCTGACTCTTATCCATGAGGACTCAGGTTCAATCCCTGGCCTTGCTCAGTGGGTCAAGGATCCAGTGATGCTGTGAGCTGTGCTCTATGCTGCAGACGCAGCTCAGATCCCATGTTGCTATGGCTGTATTGTAGGCCAGAGTCTAGAGCTCCAATTTGACCCCTAGCCTGGGAACCTCCATAGGCTGTGAGTGCCACCCTAAAAAGACAACAACCCCCCCCCCAAAAAACACAAAACTTAATTACGAATACATTGCTATTTTAAAATTCAAACTTGGAGTCTGTGTCAACCTTAGTGGAGCTGACATTCTGTTTTGCTTTGTTCACATTAAAATAGTTCTCTTGATGACAGACTGATGAAACAAAGTATACATGTTTGGGATGTATGAATCTGAATACATGCTTGGGACTCAAACCACCCAAAATGATTTTAATTATCAGCTCCCTGAATAAGGACGAAGGGGAAAAAAAGGAAAGAGAATATTACCCAATAACTTTTCTGTTTTTGGTTTCTTAACTTTTTATACTTTTCAGCGATAGATAGCTAGACATGCTGAGAATGACTTCTTACAGATGCTCAAATAACTTCTACTACAAAAGAAAGCGAAAATTTTGTTATTTCAATCTAGATTCACATAAAACTTAGAATTCACACTTTGAGCCTTTAAATAAACCTTCTCTGAACAATTCACAAATGAAGAAATCAGGGTCCAAAGAGCCAAGATTACAAAACTATTCAGTCACAGACTTAGCCAGAACCCAGACCCTTAATCTACAACCACATGCTTTTTCCACTAAGTCATTTCAGTGCATTAAGTGACCATTTATTGAGCAACAAACCATATGCGCTGAACATTAGACCACTTGCACACAGCATCATCCTTGCTATCAATGAGCACCCAGTCCTCTGGGAGAGCAAATGGACTCTTACAATACAAAATGATGAGAGGACAGGCAGAGGATTCTATGAGAACAGAGCCAAGAAGTACTAAGGACAAAAAAGGGCCTTTTGGAAGGTAAAGCTTGAGAAGACCCAGTGGACTCAGCTTGGTGAACCATCAGTGACATCTGCTTCACAAAGGATGACAATAGGCCAAAACCAGATACTGAAGGGCAAAACTTACAGGTTTAGAATTTAGCCTGAAAACAATAAGGAAACCCATGAAAAGTAATATAATCAGATCACTAAAAAAAAGTTGCTCTGGATGCCACGTAAAGCCTGGATGAGGGATAGCCCAGTAGCACTAAGACAACACCCAGGTATGACAGGAGGACCTGTACTAAAGGCAGTAGCAGTACTGCAGGGAGGGGTGCTGCCTCTCTTTCTTTGGTGATAAGAACCATATAGAATCATTGTATATTATGTGACAAATGAGTTAGGGTCGCACTCAAACAATGTTAAAAATCTATAAATCCAAATAATGTCATTCTAGAAATGACACCTATAAATAGGAAAAGCAAATGAATATTTAATTAACAAGTACAGGCTGCCTGCCTAACATTCCAAAATCTTGTTGATTATTATTAGAAACTTGGCAAAGACCCTGTGTGTTTCAAGGACTGTTAAATCTCAAATACTCAGAGTAATGACATTAAGAATAATTCAAGGCACAGAGTACAGCACTTGACATTTGTTGAATGAATGAATGAATGAATGAGTTTACAACAAAGCAATCTGGCTTAAAACTTAAAATCCAAGACTAGTATTAGGTGATGACAAATATGTTAAGACAATGCTGGAACACAGAATTGCATAGTAGTATTAACAAAGGTACTGAAAGTCAAAAAAATAGATACAAAAGTTGAATACAGTAGATGACTAAGTTGAATCAAGGAAAGGAATCTCAGGCTAAAGGACTAATGTGAACAGAGTAACCATGGGACAGCAAAAAGCCCAGCTCAACCAAAGCAGACTTTAGTTTATGACAAAGAACTATGAGTGGCGTTCCTGTTGTGGCGCAGTGGAAACAAATCCGACTAGGAACCATGAGTTTGCGGGTCCAATCCCTTGCCTCGCTCAGTGGGTTAAGAATCTGGCATTGCAGTGAGCTGTGGTGGAGGTCACACACGTGGCTCGGATCTGGCATTGCTGTGATTGTGGCAGAGGCTGACAGCTGTAGTTCCGACTGTACCCCTACCCTAGGAACCTCTATGTGCCGCAGGTGCAGCCCTAAAAAGCAAAAAAAAAAAAAAAAAAGGTGAGAAATCAGATAAAAACAGAATTTTAGAATGTTGAGAGTCTTCAAAAGGATGTATTGAGCTGAAGTGTTTACAAAGATCACTTTGGAAGGCTTTTAAACAGGCAGGGGTAGGAAAATAAAATAATGCAAGTAACATATAAGGAAAATTAGAGTCACATATTGAATAATTAAAGAGAAAACCTAAGACTACTGCAGAAGCAGCTGAAACTAGGAAGGACAGAACCAAAATAAAAGTACATCAGTAGAAAACCAATTCAACTTTGAGTGTGACTACACATGAAGGAAAACAACTACAGACTAAAACAGGAATGTCCCAAAGTTTATTTCAGGATGTTTTAGTTTGGATGACTGATAGAACCCTAGAGCCACTGACTGAAAAGTTTCAGGCCATGGAAAACTAAAGGAAGTGGCCTAACAAGCTTCAGACAGGCCTCCCAAGGACAGAACCTTAGCTTCATCCTCAGTCATTCAGAACACATACAAAACATGTTTTTCTGGTACAACCAATCTACATGAGACAGGCTGGCAATAATCTGGTTTGGAATTTTATCAATTAATTTACAGTGAAACATAAGCTAGCAAGTAGATTAAATGTTCAAGTTCACTAAGTGCTCCATTCAATTATTGTCTTAATGATACCCTGAAAGTCAAATTATAAGCAGGCTGCTTGATAAGTAGTGATTTAGAGCAAAAGGCAGCAATGTGGGATATTTCATTCAGGCAGTGCTGAATGAATACAGAGAACCCACTGGAGTGTAAAATACCCTCAATCCTAAATAGTTCTGGGTAAATATGTTCAATTCTAGTTACCTAAACTGTTTTTCTAAACTTTCAAATGACAATACTACTTCCCAATCCTATTTTTTTTAGACAAAAATCCATCTAAAATTTCGTCTATCTTTTGATGTGTGAACACCATTGATTAAGCTACAATCTAGTCTACCTTAGGTCCTGGAAACAGTTCATAAGTTCTCCTGTCTTAGGTCTTGGGAACAATTCACCTAAGTTCAAGGTGAGGGGACAACTCCTTTCTATCACTGCATGTTGATTTTCATCACATGTTGATTTTATCACTTTAAATGTTAGCTACTCCTCACTGCCACATACAAATAATATGTGATAAGTGATACGGTAAAGGTCAGTACACCAAGTCTTATGGGAGCATTCCAAGAATGGGAGCGATTAAATACACAAGAGAGAGCTGGGAAAGACTTGTTCACAGAGGTGACATCTAAGCTAGTGTTACAAGGTCAAAGTAACAGAGAAGGAAGAGAAGTTTAGACAGATATACCTATTTGTACAAAGAAGGTAAATGGCATGAGCTCAAATAATGAGCACATCCACATGGTATGGGCTGCACACAATGGACTCTTCCACAGGTATTTAGAAATAAGTCCAGGATCCTAAGCCTACAAGTAACTAAACCAAATACATTTTGGAAGGATAACTCTGCTACCATAGTGGAAAAATAAAGTGAAGGGGTAAAATTAATTGGAAGCAAAGAACTAAATTAGAAATCCAATGAAACAGTCCAATACCATAAGAGTCTGAACTAAAACAGCTTTAAAAACAAGAATAAAATCAAAAAGAATTAAAATGATTTTTAAAGGGGAAAAAAAGGAATTAGGCATCAGATTAATTACTATCTCTGCAAGGAAGGTATCGGCACTTGCAAAGGTAAGGATTAAATTTAAGTGATTATGTAAAGATAAGATGGGAATGATGGGCATAATTATTCCTTGAAGAAATTAAGTAACAAGAGTAAAATGTGACATACTAGAATGGTTCACATATAAAAATATTTTTTATAAGGGTAAAATGTACATGCTTAAGGCAAAACGGAAGGAACCAACATAAGGGAGGTGCTAAATATTGTAGAAAAGGAGTAAATTATGGGAATTTAACCACTTAAGAATAATAGATGAGACCAAAGGCATAAACTGAAGGTAAAACTTTGAGACCTATTCCTATTGAACAGAAACACAAAAAGGTATAGAGATGTATTAAATTTAAAAGCTGAGGTCTTCAAAGGTTACATGACTAGGGTAAGGAAAAACCTGATCAAGATTCTTTTTTTTTGTCTTTTTTTTTTTTGTTGTTGTTGTTGTTGTTGCTATTTCTTGGGCCGCTCCCGCGGCATATGGAGGTTCCCAGGCTAGGGGTTGAATCGGAGCTGTAGCCACCGGCCTACGCCAGAGCCACAGCAACGCGGGATCCGAGCCGCGTCTGCAACCTACACCACAGCTCACGGCAACGCCGGATCGTTAACCCGCTGAGCAAGGGCAGGGACCGAACCCGCAACCTCATGGTTCCTAGTCGGATTCGTTAACCACTGCGCCACGACGGGAACTCCTGATCAAGATTCTTAATGCCCTGCTTTCCACTGGATATTGTCATTTTGGAAAACTTATATGTATCATTTCAAAGTCCTCAGATCATTTCCTAAAAACCATGATGGCGTGAGAGTTGAGCTGTAAAACAAAAGCCCATGAGGGCAAAAAGTTGTGAGAATTTTGACAAAAAAGTAATGTAAGAATTGAATGAATAATTGCCAAGCAACTCTATGTCTACATGACTCAGTAGCTTAGGTACAACATCTGACCGATCTGGAGTTAGAGATTAAGTCTGCAGGATAATTAAGTTACTGGTCAAAAGAGCAAAACTCATCAAAGTGGACAACATTTGAGAGAATAACCACACCAAGTCAAGATCGTGGCAATGTGACTGAAAAGAGTTCTAGAAATTTGAGAAAAAAGGTCTGATGCTGTGTTTTTGAAGACAATTATAGCCAATAGGTTCTTTAATAAAATTGAAGACTATCTACATTTCACCCAGAAGAGAAATTCTTCCATACAATGCCCGAGCAGGCAAAAACATAAAATAATCATGAATAAGCAAGGAGAATTCCTCCCCATGGACCATCTCTAGAATCCTAGGGTCGATTACATAATCTATCATAGCCTTTATCTGGTTTTATATCATAGCTCCAGCCCCTACAGACACAGTAAACTGACATGAAAATAAGAAGAGGAGGCCTTTGCTGAACAAATAAAATGAAAATAACAAAAGGTTTTGATACAAAAGCAGCTAATACAAAGTCACTTACTGATATTTAATACAGACATTGGTTGAATCATATGAAATCAGATATTTACCTGTTTTGACCTACAAAACAGCAATTTAATATAATTCAAACTGTTACTACAAATAAAATTATATGTATATAATATACATAGAAAATAAAATGACAGAAGGGATATTGGAAAACATAATTGTTATTATTATTATTATTTTTTTTTTTTAGCTATTTCTTGGGCCGCTCCCACGGCATATGGAGGTTCCCAGACTAGGGGTCAAATCGGAGCTGTAGCCACCGGCCTACGCCAGAGCCACAGCAATGCAGGATCTGAGCCACATCTGCAACCTACACCACAGCTCATGCAATGCCGGATCGTTAACCCACTGAGCAAGTGCAGGGATGGAACCCACAACCTCATGGTTCCTAGTCGGATTCGTTAACCACTGTGCCACGACGGGAACTCCGGAAAACATAATTATTAACACTATGATTTGAACTCAAAACATGTGGGTTTTTAAATTTAAATGTTACAGAATTAGTTTGGTCAAAATCCATGTTTTGCAGTGTTTTTAATTTCTTTGAAGTAAAAAGTACAAGCTGAAATATTTTACTGTTTTCCAATTCAGAGTAAGAAATTTAATGTACTTTAAAACCAAAGTCTGGAGTTCCCGTCGTGGCGCAGTGGTTAACGAATCCGACTAGGAACCATGAGATTGCGGGTTCCATCCCTGCCCTTGCTCAGTGGGTTAACAATCCCGTGCTGCCGTGAGCTGTGGCGTAGGCTGCAGACACGGCTCGGATCCTGCGTTGCTGTGGCTCTGGTGTAAGCTGGCAGCTACAGCTCTGATTAGACCCCTAGCCTGGGAACCTCCATATGCCACGGGAGCAGCCCAAGAAATGGCAAAAAGACAAAAAGAAAAAATTTAAAAAAAAATTTTTAAATAAAATAAAATAAGATAAAAATAAAAATAAAGTCAAAAGCCACAAACCCTCAATAAAATGCGTAGGTACATCCTAAACATCTTAATTAGACCTATAACCCAGTAGAATGCATGAAATTGACATAACTATATTCAAAAACAGCAGCTCCAGACTTTCTGCTGAAGATGATGATACAAAGCCATTTTTCAGAAATAATTAAACTTAGAAAAAAATTTAAAGTATTTTCCTTAAGATATAAGTTGATAAGGCAAAGTGGAAGACCAACAAAGATAAAAACACTTTTTCACAAGAACAGAGGGCATGCTAATTAAATATAATTCATATTCATTTAACATAATAGTGCTAAATTAATAGTTGTTTACTTAATAGGTAATTTTCCAGTTACAGTAGGTTGAATAAATTATGCAATATCTCAAAGCAATACCATACAATCATTAAAATGTTGATGAAGAATAAGTATTTTCAAAGGTGTAAACAAGTTATTTATCTCTAGCCAAAACAAGCCATAAATGTTTTATTGTAATATTAATAAGTAACAAAAGATTCAAAGGAAGAAGACATTCCTAAATTCTGCCACTCTTCCTTAATTTTAAGATTTTAATTTTTGACATTACAGAAAATATCCTTACAGATCTATATTCAAAAAAGCTGTTAGTCAAAACTAACAAAATTATATTTGACATTTACAAATCATCTTCCTTGTTCAAACCAATTCTTCCTCATTTCACAACATTCAGTTCCTCTATAAAAGCTTCCTTGCTAAAAAATATATGCATAATGCCAAAACAGTCTTTATTTACTATGTTCAGCTGTGATTAAAGGGTCTCTCTCCCACTAGAACAGTATTCATCTAATTTTTTCAACCCCAATCCTACTCCCAGAAAAGTGCTTGGGAAGACAGGCTTTCAATACAAGTTGAATATTTACTTTTAAGATGAAATAAAAGGATAAAGCATAAATTTGCCCACAGTTCTTTGCTACATTCAGGTTCTTATACATATCAAACACTGAACTTGATTTAGCATAAAGGAGAAAATTATTCACTTAAGAGATCCGAAGATAATATACTGTGCTTTCTACATATCTCAGAGGAAGAGCTGTAGCTACTTTTTAAAAACAATCCAGCTATTTTTATTATTTTATTTTATTGCTTTTTAGGGCCACACCCAAGGCACATGGAGGGTCACAGGCTAGGGGTCCAATCAGAGCCACAGCTGGCAGCCTACGCCACAGACACAGCAATGCCAGATCTGAGCCGCATCTGCGACCTACACCACAGCTCACAGCAATGCTGGATCCTTAACCCACTGAGCGAAGCCAGGGATCAAACCCACAACTTCATGGATTAGTTTCCGCTGCACCATGTGGTAACTCTTAATCAGCTATTTTTAAAGACAATTTAATGCAGTATGTGTTGCAAATACTTTCTCTCAAGCAAACTAAAAATTAAAACTTTGCTAAGCGTACTAATAAAGCTTTGTTAAACAAATTTAAAACAAATTTCAACTTATCTCTAAATTTTAAGCCATATACAAAAGCCAAGAAAACTAAATGTGTACCCCTAATATCAGTTTTTAAAAAATGTATTCATTGTGAATATTTTAATATGCTGAATAATGACACGCATTGGAATTGAGGTAGTTCTGTCACTAACTAGCTATAGTACAGCAATTAGAAAAGCCCTCTCTAGGACTCATTCCTTATCTACAAAATGACAAGAGTTGGCAAATGATCTCCAAAATCTTAAAAGAGCTTTCTGACTATGACTGCAATGCTTTAATTAAATATACAATAGGTTGTTGGCACTCACGTATTTACCATTTCTAAGCCACCATCAAAGCCTCTGACACGTAGATATTGCTAACGGGAATGAATAATTCTCCCTTCAACATAAGAATTAAATGAGCTAAAATTTATAGGCGATCTGAAAGGAAATCTGAGTTCTAAGCTAATATAAGGAGTATACCTAGACCACTGCCCAGCATCCTCACCTCACCTAGTGGTTGGCAGGAATTTCTCTTAGGAGATTTGTGAATTCTAATAGATCAATCTTTCCCTCTCTCTCTTTTTTAAATTTATCTCAGAGACTTGGCCAATCCTCTCTTATTAAATGATTCATTTTATGATCTGAAAAAAAATTTCAGTGACTATCAAGAGAAAGAACTATGATGACTTTAACAACTTCTGATAGGAATGACAGAAATTCTCTATCAAAAATAAGAATATACTCAATAAATGTTAACTGAGATCAAATCTCAGTTAAATCTCACAAAACTAATGTCTCCATTAAAGTTACTCTTTACACTACAATGAATTTTATCAAAGCCTTTTTATCTGTCCCTCCTGACTAGAAAACATATTTGGTGGTAATTAATTCTAATTGCAGTTATCCATATGCTTTCCCACTTCCTTTTTGTCTTAAAAGTTGGATTAGGAAAAGATTAGTATATTCAACATGAAACATGTGTCCTGTCCAAACAACTCAACCACCTAGGAATAAATGCTATAGTGAGGCTCCACTGTCTTAATGTTGATTAAAACAATGAGGAAAGAAGGGGAGAAGCAGTATGCATTAGAAGTAAAATTCTACTAATGAATTTAACTACTAATAAAAGTAGAACTTCTGAGGAAAAAAAGGCATGGCTTCTCTTTTGAGCAAACTGTACCCAGAAACAAATGCTTCTAGCCTTGGAACTCTTACACTTAAATACACAAGCCCATAAAGAATTGGAACTATTTTCTAATCTGTCATTTATACTTACCATTAAAACAGCCAAAATCTTCAGAAATGATAAAAAATACTTAAGAAACACTCAAGTTAATGAAGTTTTGGTAGAGCCGAATCCTCCAGAATGACGTTTTCTTTCAGGAAAGAAAGCAAGAAACTATGGCATTTGCTTTTTCAAAGTGGATCACTGCAGGTTGGCAAACAGTAACAATCAAGAGGTAAAAGATAACAAAAATCAGCTAACCATGGTGTCAAGGGCAGAAATAGAAACTGCACACACACTTATGAGCAATTCAGATTACTATTTCAAAAGGCTGGTATTACCTACCACGAAGATAAAAGATTAACTCTATTTATTTAAAAAAAAACAAAAAACAGCCACAGCCTTAGAAGTGCCTTATCTAGAACATTAGCTGATGGCAGTCTACAGTTATATATTTATAATGTGGAGCAGGAGAGCCTGAAGTTCCTTCCTCATAAGTAATTTCTACTGGTGGAGAAGTCTCCCCTTTTTTCTCCAATGCCCCTTAGCATTTCCATCTCATCGCTTCTTCACAATCCAAACCTCTCTACTTCCAAGAATTTATTGCAGATTTATCATTAGTATCTGAAGCTCCCATTTTTTCCCCCCTAAATGATCTTTATGATAGCTAGATAGATAATTAGTTTATGGTTTGCTAGAAGTTACATGGGGAGATAATTCTGCAAACTCTTCTAACAATAAAAACCTTTATTGGAGTTCCTGCTATGGCCCAACGGGATCCACAGCGTCTTCAGGGCGCTGGGACGCAGGTTCCTTGATCTCAGGCAGGCAAAATGGTTTAAGGATTCGGCATTGTCGCAACTGTGGAGTAGGTGCTACTGCCACTTGGCTCTGATCCATGGCCAGGGAACTCCATATGTCACAGGGGGGCCAAAAAAGAAAAACAAACAAACAAAAAACCTTTACTGTGTATGCTGAATGTTTCGGAGGAAAGACAAGATACTCTACAAGAGCATGCTCTTTGCAACTCAAGGAGGAAACAAAATTCTAGTTGCAAGCAGTAGATAATCCAAAAAGAAAAGGAACAAGCCAAACCTGGGAGTCCTTAGAAAAGGATATGGGCCATGAAACAGGCTTCGAACAAACGTGACACACTCAATGCTTACACTGATAAGAAATTCCAATTCACCACAGGTCCTCATGCCTACTTCTCTAACTGCTTCATCAGTGTTAAAGTTCATACCCAGGACCAAGGAAAATTAATGCTTTGGTGTGAAGGAGTGCCAGTTAAGGTAAAAGGAATATGATGGAATCCTTATGGTGACTTACTGCAGCAGTGTCAGATGTGTTTAGCATCTGAGATAGAAATGCCAATCGAGCTAACATGACAATAATAATCAATTTCTCTAATATTGTAAGAGTTGCAATATTATATAGTAACTATGTTGGGAAGGATTTCCTAGAAATATAATCACTATAATATTACTTTTATAGGAAAATATTTTTGAAATTCACTGCATTCATAGGTAAAAACTTATCAAAGATAAACAATAAGACTGGCATAACAGTACAATGACCAAAGAGCTGGAGTTAGAAGTCAAATTCCACCACCATTAGCAGTATGATTTTGGGTGAGTTACTCTAATCTTGCTGTGCTTCCATTTCTGAATCTGTAAAACAGAGGTTAAAAAAAAAAAAAAAGTAGATCAGAGTTCCCCAATGGCTCAGTGAGCTAAGGATCCAGTATTGTTACTGCTGTGGCAAGGGTTCGATCCCTGGCCCTGGAACTTCCGCAAGTTGTGTGCACAGCCGAAAGAGAAGGAAAAATTAGGTAAGATATGGAGAGCTTAGTTCATATGTATTTAATTATGTTAATATAGAACAAATATTAACTCTAAATAAATGTAGTTATTATTGCTATTGAGGAAAAGTAAAATAAAATTTAATTTCTTATCCATCTGACATACTTATACTTACCATAAAAGACCTAGTCCAAGCAATCCTTTCTGAAATTCTTCTTAAACTCCATACAAACTGAATATTCTCTCCTCTGTCCCCTCAATGTATATGCAACTAAATATACATCAACAATATTCACAAATCTACACATGCAGAATCACAGAACCTTAAAAAAAAAACTAGAGGTCATATAGTTTTAGTTCAAGCAGACTATATATACATATATATATATATATATATATATATATATATATATATATGTATATATAGTATTTCCACCAAAGTCATTTTAAAAGATATCCATGTTAGAGCAGTTGCGTTATGTAACATCTTACAATTTTTAAAATATAAATAAAACATTATAATCAGGCATTAAGATCCTGACCTTTAATACTGAAGTATCAAAAGATGAAATTATTTTAGCTATTTCTAAATCTTTTGTTTATGTTCAAAACACAGAAGATTTACTGTACTTTAACAACCCAGAATTAAATCTGTTTAATATAAGTAAAAGATGCAGTGTATGGAGTTCCTGTCATGTCTCAGTGGTTAATGAACCTGACTGGTATCCATGAGGATGTGGGTTCAATCTCTGGCCTTGCTCAGTGGCTTGAGGATCCAGCATTGCCCTGAACTGTGGTGAACTGTGGCACAGGCCAGAAGCTACAACTTTGACTGACCCCTCACCTGGGAACTTCCATATGTCGCAAGTGGGGCCAAAAAAAGACCAAAAGAAAAAAAAAAGATGGAGTGTAAAATCAGGATATTTTCAGTTAATAAGTTGCAGTCTCTCAAGAACTATTAATAATTTAAAAGACTTAAATATGCAGCATTAGGAGTTCCCATCATGGCTCAGAGGTTAACGAACCTGACTAGCATCCATGAGGACGCAGGTACGATCCATGGCCTTGCTCACAGTGGGTTAAGGATCTGGTGTTGCCGTGACCTGTGGTATAGGTCACAGATGCAGCTTGGATCCTGCGTTGCTGTGGCTGTGGCATAGGCTGGCAGCTACAGCTCCAATTTGATCCTTAGCCTGGGAACCTCCATGTACCACATGTGCAGCCCTTAAAAAAAAAAAGAAAAAAAAAAGAAAAAAGAAAATGCAGCATTAAAAAATGCAATCTATTATGTAAAATATAATATCACCTACTAATATAGTGTTTTAAAGAAAACATATTTCTGGGAGTTCTCTGGTAGCCTAATGGTTAAAGGCTCTGGTGTTGTCATTTCTGTGGCACAAGTTTGATCCCTGTCCTGGGAACATCCGCATGCCCTGTGAGTGCAGCCAAAAACACAAACCAACCACATTTCTATTATTTTTCTGTTCACTGTATGGAAAGATGATAATACATAACTTTATTGAAAGATTTACCCTATAGTTAAAGACACTATGAGCTTTGTTATCAACACTACAACACTTTTTTTAGGGTGCAGTTCATTAATACATACTCAAAGATATACAGTGTATAGGCTGAATATATATATGAATCCAAATCTGTTTCAATGTCACCTCCTCATTATAGCTTTCCCTGAATGCCCTATCTAAAATAATCACTCCAATCATTTCCTTAACTGTTTTTTCTTTCCTTGTTGAATGTACCATGACTAACAAATATTATGTCTCACTCGATTATCATTAGACTATCCCAATAAAACATAAGGTTCATAAAGGCAAGAATGTCTCTGTTTTATAAACAGTCATATCACTGTTGTCAAGAACAGAAGGTAACATACAGTTACTGCTTAATAAACAATGAATGAATGACTGAACAAATAGTTTTGAAATAAGAGCATGAGTAAGCACACTTATTCACTTAGTGTGTGGTGAAACTAAGTCATAATCATTTCAGTTAAAACCAAAAGAATGTTCTGATTTTTTAAAATCAACTATATTTGCTTTAATCTTTTATCTCAGAGCAAATTAATTATCTATAAAATGGACAAAGCCCAAAGTATAAACTAGTCTTAAGAATCAATGCTGAATCGATCAAATGCTAACCAAGAGAACAGTCTCTACTAAGATTTGAACTAGGTGCTTTTGCAAAGAAGTAGTAAAGAAGTTAAAGTCTGAGAACTAAGAAAACCAAATCTCTGCCACTATGTGATTAACTGATAAAACCTGACCAGAACTCCATATGCCACGAGTGCAGCCCAAAAAAGAAAAAAAAAAAATACACAATCTGAATAGGCCTACATTTTTAAAGAAATTGAGTCAATAATTAATAACCTTCCAAAATAAATGGCACCAGGCCCAGTAAGGTGCACTGGTAAATTCTACCAAACATTTAAGAAAGAAATTATAGCAATTCTCTATATTCTCTTTCAGAGGATAGAAGCAGAGGGAATACTTCTTAACTCATTCTATGAAGCCAGCATTACCCTAATACTAAAATCAGGAGAGTTATGGTGTAATACTAAAACCAGAAGAGGCATTATAAGAACACAAAAAACAAAAAAAAAAACTACGGACCATTATCTCTCATAAACATGTATGCAAAAATTTTAAACAAAACACTAACAAATCAAATCAACAATGTATAAGAAGAATTATACACAATAGAGTGAAATTTATTCCAGGTATTAGAGGTTAGTTCAACATTCAAAAATTGATTAAAGTAATTCACCATATCAACACACCACACATCTGATTACCACTCAGCCCACAAAAACCTCTAATATCTCCATCAAAATTTCTAATGTCTCCATTAGAGTTCCTTCAAAGTATGCTTAAAGATCACCAGCTTCAGACTTAGCTGAAACTGAGAATGTAATTTTTAATGAGTTTTATACTTATTTTGGAAGAAATTCCACCCCTAATAATGGAGCCTGGAAAAACATTTTTATCAAACCTCACAGAAGAATCTGATGAGAATTACTGCCCAACCCACTTTTAAAAACTAAGTTGAAGCCACCCTCACCCCCATCAGAATTAATTTCTTCCCTCTGTACTACTGTTTGAATACATTACATGTATTGCTCTTATGACATTTACTACATTATCTGTTCCCAACAGCCCTCTTTACTCCTCAAAAAGAGAACTTTCTCATTAACTCTGATTAAGGCAGAGATTCACAACCTTTTTTTTTTTTTTTTCCACAACCAACACACCAGAGCACAATGCCAGCCATAAAAGCTACTACAGTATGCTACATAGGTAAAACAAGCCATTAGATTCCTCCAATTCCAGGAGCTTGTTCTAATCTACTCTCCTCCCACAGATCAGCCTAAATGATGGAAAGATCTGTTTGATTAAGGTTGGATTATAATTTTCAAAAAGAAAAGTATATAATAAACAGTTATACTTCTTTGGTAAGTTTTCTGTGGACTATCCATTCTCACAACACAAAAACAAACACTGAGAGTGAATACTCAGTATTTTTAGCTAGATCATGAGTTTACATCGATTAAAACAAAAATAAAATCAAAGTGTAAAACAAAAAAGCCTTTGCTTTCCATTTTGAGATAGTATTTAAGGCAGTAATAAAATACCTGACCAAACACTGACAAAGATTCCAAGTATTACTTGGTATATTTAAAAATGAATGATTTTTTAAAAATAAATCAGACTTGAGAAATGTGGGGGCAGTGGGGGACAGTGGAATCAAACTCAATTTTACTTAATCAGAAACCTTCTGAAAATTCTACAAAAGTCCTCAATGAAGTCACAGAATCATAAATATAAGAGTTAAAAGGTGTTTTAATTCTCACCAAGTTCCACTTCTCTTATATAGAAGGAAACTGGAATCCTTATCTAAGTTGAGTGATTTTTCCAAATTCATACAACTAATAATGGGGAGAATCTGGGCTTTCTGAGTTCAAGTACTGCATTCTTTTCATTATATCATTGGGTTCAAGCAGTGTGCAAGATCTCAACTAAGCTGAATCCTAAATAAATTCAACCCCTGTTCACCTCATTTAATAGCTAAACCCTTTCTGATTCCAGGCAATGACCACACTTGCATATACAGACATTCTCAATTTCATAATTGGGAAAGTTGAAGTCAGGCATTTAGTAACTCAGAAATATAAGCAGTAACAAAATGGAAAGAGTCAACCTATGCAGCTCCTGGTGATAACTCTCCAGGTGACATTCTCTTAAGTAACATTTTGATAAATATCATGAGATTACTTTAGCTTGAAACAAAACTACCTTTTTTGAGCTGGCAGAGGGACGGGGGTTCTACTTCTATTACTGCAGAATACAGACGACAAGTTCATGTTCAGCTTCTTTGTTAACAATCAACATTTCTTTAGATTTTAATTATGGCCTATCTTCAACTTTTCAAATCAAGATATTAAAAACTGAGCTTAAATTTAAGAACTGGAGATCTGAGTTAAAGTTCAAACTGTGCCAAAGTATTGTAAATCACTGCCTATTTCTAGACCTCAGATTCTTCCCTCTGAACACAACTGAAGTGAAAAGAGGGAGGCAGGTAGTTTAGCTAGTTATTATTTTTAGTTCCTCCAAGTTCTACTATTCCTTACCTTTGTCTAATTTTATTGATATAAAAGGAGAAAAAACTCTTTAAAATTACAAATTGTACTGTTCACTGAGATTTAAAGAAACATATACACACACTAGTACCCAAAAGAGCTGGTAGAGTGCACCAGGAACCATATTACTTCCAAGTTCTTTGGTTTCAGTCAGTTAAGTTTCTACAAGTCATTCAAAAGTCAATCATTGCAGTAGCTGAACAATGTCAACATTTGGTCCTGAAAAAATATGGAAGACTGAAGCTAAACTCCAAGACAGAATATTCTCCAGATGAGGATGTGAAATCTTTTATACAGCTACTAACTGTCAATTTGGAACATTCCTGGATCCCCATGATATTGCAAAACAGCAAAGGTTAAGAAACCTCACCACCACCAGCCACTCTGTGTTTTGGAAATGGTTTATGCAAAGAACCAAGGGTCCCCAGAGGACTTAGGAAAGCAAAACTCAGGAATTACCCACCCCACCAACACCTACAAGGTCAGACATAGCTACTGCAAATTCCCACTCTTTCTTTCAAAAATGATTAGTTGAACTGCTTGTCCCCACAGAGCAACTGAAACAAAATGTTACTCAAATTCTAAAATCTCTTCCCCCAGGTTCCTGAACTTTGGCCGTCGCTCAGTCTGAATCATGATACAATTCCTCAATAGTTTTTCCTCAGAACAGGTTAGCCCGAAAGTAAAACTTACCCTTATTTACAGTCCAGTCACACCACCCCTTCATCTCACTTCCCCACATTTCTTCCTACCCTTGTTTCCTACTCCTGAAAATAATAAATAAATAAATAAATAAATAAATAACACTTCTGCCTAAACTTTGTGACTCTTGCAGATCTTATTTATGGTCAAGGCATCCTCTCGACGCCAGAGTTCCCTCCTCCGTGCCCTTACAACATTCCTTTCCAATAAAGACCCTCTATTAATTCCAGATTTTTTGACACCTTATCCAGTTGCAAATGGGCTCAGTTATATGCCATTTTTGTTTTCGTTTTTTCGGGGTTTTTTTCTTTTTTTAAGTGACAGCTGTTGATCCTCTACAATGGGATCTGTTGTGTCCACCTGGAAAGGCTTAAGTCACTTTAAGATCTCAAATTCTTAGCCACCGCCCTGCAGGTGAAGAGAGAAAAGAGCTGATCAACAGGGCAAGGTCAACTCTGGGACCACCTGGCTCCATCGGCCGTCCGCAGTGAATGGGCCGTGAACATTGTACCTATCCCGTACTCCTGGACAGAGCTCGCGGTTGGGCTGGACAGACACTGCTTCCTGAGAGGTCCCGGAGCTCCAGAGCAGAGAGTATGTCCTGCCCTACTGCTCACCCCATAGCGCCCGCCCGCTTCATCCCCAGCTCAACACCGGACCGGCTACCTTCACAGCCTGAACTTCCAGCCCTTTCCTCCCCACTGTGGTAAATCCAGCCCTCAGAGACAGACTCACCATGGCTCCAAGGACAGGTCGTGGACCAGAGGCGCTGGAGTCGCCGGGACCGGCCCAGACCTCCACTCCCCACTCCGCAGCCGGGATCCACTCGACACCGCGAGAGAGAAGGTCTTCCGGCTCTGCCGGAAGCTCCTCTTGCGCGGGACAGGAAGTCCCTCCCATCTCCTGAACGCCAGCGACCCCACGCCACGCAGAGGTGAGGATACGCAGGACGTCCTCTATTGCCATTTCCGTGGGTGCCAGGATAGAGGCTGGGGGTGGTGCTGACCTTGAGAGTGCGTGGGGGAGGCGCAGGCGCAGCACAGGTAGGTGGGCGGGTGGGCGGCGCGCCACTGTAGCGTCTGCGAGGATCCTCGAGGTAGGTTGGGTGGGTTGGGCAAGAGCGCTCCCTCATCCTGGAAAAGCAGTTCAGGTTGGTGCATGGTTGGGAGCCGACCCAGATCCAGCGGATTTAGAGCGGGAGGAAACCACAGGCGCGCTATTACTGAGACAATGCAGTGATTTCTTCAGCCCAGCTACGCTCTTTCTCTTTTCACCTTCTCATTTTTCTGGCTATCCTTGAAGACTTTCTGGTTCCCCACAGACCTGTTCCTCTGTCGTCTCTGCGCCCTGCTTTAAAGGGTCCTCCAGCTCTACCCTTCCTCAGGGCAGTGGAATTTGATCATGAGAAGTTTCTTCACTATTCACAGATATCAGCTGAAACCAGAAAGACATCTACCTAGAGCTAAGAAATCGGGAAGAAAATTCTGCCTGTTTAATACATGCCATTGTGGACGGTTTCCTTTTAGCTTAAATATATATATTATGTATATAATGTATATAATTAGATGGAAAAATATCAAAACCCTGTATAGCTCCCAAATTTGTGTTGTTTTTTCCAAAAGGCAGCTCCCATATACCTTCAGAATTTTGTGTTTTATGTACCTGTCACCTCTCTTTTTATTTGGCTATACATAGGACTAGAGGCAGGCTTGAAATAGCTATACAAAATAACCTATAACCCAGAAATTCATCTCGCAACCTGAGGATCCTTGCTTAAGTCGTGACTATATCTGCAGTTTAATCGGTGGAATTTCTTTTTACTATTGGGTCTAGTTCTGCCGTAAAGCTGGAATTGGGATGGGAAACTAGAAAGCTTCAAAAGAGTTTAAGAAAGTTGAGTTGACAGGGGTGGTTAGAGATGTTAAGTTTCATGCTCCTTACCAGAGTACCTGGATAGGTGATATCCAAGCTATAAGATGGTCTTAAAACCCTAGGAATCAGAGTTCTGAGCCATCCCAAAGAAGCATGCACTGGCCAATTACTTTATTTTAGAAAGAGGAATAGAGACTGGGAGTGTGAGTTATTTTTACTTTAAATTGTGTTTATTGAGGGATCTGTTTTGTGAAACAAATCCTATTGAGGATGAATCCAGAACTTCCCCGAAGGTACTACTTTGTGCTGGATGGCACAAGTTTGTAAACATGCCCCAAGGCATCTGCAAATTCTAAGTATGGTAGAGAGAGATTGGAGTTGGCTGCTAGTGTATCATTGGAAAGCAGTTGCTATCCTTGAGGAAGAAAAGGTGGAGAAGGAAAATAGCTATCAGTCTGTTAGTGACCACAAATCCTGTGAAGTCTTACTCTTTTAATTTCTTACACTGTGGTTCTTATCTCTGTCCTAAATTTGGCAGACTCATTGAGGTTCACAAAATAGCTCCTTCTATGTGACACTAATATGCAAATTATTAGAATCCATTCCTGCCACAGTAAAACCAGGGAAGGAAATCAGTTATCTGCTAATCATTTTTAATAGATCATGGGGTTCTATGTTCCTTATTTAGTGTATGGCAAGTTGATAAATAACTCTTGGTTAGTATCCTTTAACGTTCCTATTTATATTACAATGAAAAATCCATTATATAAGTAATGTTTTTTAAAGATTAAAATGCATACAGTATATGTTTTAAGGCAGCATCTCCTAGTTTTTTTAAATCAGAATAAGTATAACGTATAAGGTTACATGCCTGGAAGTAGAGGAATTTACCTATTTCCATTACTTAAGAAAAGCAACAAATAATTACCCTCTCCTTTAACACCTATACCTACCTGGAACATTTTCAACCATTAAGACTTGTCAGTTTTCCAAAGTCTAGCGCCATATTTTTTGCATAATATTTCCCAGATAGCTTCTCTAAGAAATTTCCTCTTACCTTTAATAAACATAATTCTACTTTCTTATAAAATGCCTTTGTAATCCCTCCTTCTACAGTGTATAATGTTTACTTAATTAGACCTGAATACCTGGAGAGCAGGACCTTTTTTGTGTTGCCCACCATCTTCCCCTTGAAAAATACAATTTAAATGAATGTTGTGGACAAAATCACTTAGGTTAAACTACCCTAAAAATGATTTACAGACAGAAAAGTCAGTTGAAGGAATACTTATAATGGTAAAAAATTAGGAAAAATCTTTAGCAATTAGAGACTGGGCAAATTCTATCATGTATACTTAGTGGAATATTATCTACCTATTTTTAATTTTTTTTGTGTGTGTGTGTTTTTAGGGCCGCACCCTCGGCATATGGAGGTTCCCAGATTAGGCATCTAATCGGAGCTGTTGCTGCCGGCCTACACCAGAGCCACAGCAACACCAGATCCGAGCCGCATCTGCGACCTACACCACAGCTCATGGCAACGCCGGATCCTTAACCCACTGAGCGAGGCCAGGGATGGAACCCACAACCTCATGGTTCCTAGTCAGATTTGTTTCCTCTGCACCATGACCAACCAGGAACTCCCCTATATACTATTTTTAGAAAGCCCTTAGATTAGTCTTTCTAATGGAAAATGTGAACGGTATGATTGCTTTGATTAAAAAAAAAATCCTCAGTGTAGAACAAAGAGAAAAAAAGGAAGTAACCAAAATATATCAATCATCATTACTAGAATTACCACTCTAAAATAACCTTTGTTTAAGAGGGTAATTTTTTAAAATTTATTTTTTTGCTTAAGAATAGATGAAAGCCACTTTTTTCTTTCCCCCTAAAAAGCTTTGTAACATCTACCTATATGACTCTCGCCTTCCTGATTTGGGAAAAGCAAACATTTTCTTCAGATGTATACTGCAACTTTTGATAGGTCAGTAGCAGTCCTCTGAACCTTTTCTTTATTATTATAGTTATATCTAAGACTGCATGTCTAACTAATTGGTGGAAAAACTCCTGCATATTTTACACAAATGATCCATTGTACCTTTTGAAGGATTACTAACATAAGTTAGATTTTGATAAAATTTGATACCTTTTGTATCAGTAAAGTCTTTAAACAGCCACCATCAGAGCAATAAACAAAACCGTAAGAAAGGGCCTATTTGAAATCTAAATTAGCTTTAATCATTTATTAAATATTTATTGAGTATCTACTGTGTCCCAGTCACTGCTTTAGACTTGAAAAAACTGTGGTAAATGTGGTGCCTACTACATCTTAGTGGTAATAGACCATAAATTAAAAAAAAGAAAAATGTAAGACAGTAGTGCTAGGCAGGGAATTAAGATATTTTCGATTAGGTGTCTAAGGAAACCTTCTAAAAGAGTGCTACTTAAACTTTTTTTTTTCTTTTTTTGGTCTTTTTAGGGCTGCACTCGCAGCATATGGAGGTTTCTAGGCTAGGGGTCAAATCAGCTCTAACTGCTGGCCTACACCACAGCCACAGCAAAGCCAGATCTGATCCAAGCCGCGTCTGCGATCTGTACCACAGCTCACAGCAGTGCCAGATCCTTAACCCACTGAGCGAGGCCAGGGATCAGACCTGCGTCCTCAAGGATGCTAGTCAGGTTTGTTTCCTCTGAGCCATGACTGGGAACTCCTTAAATTGCCTTTTGACAGGAGAATTCACCCTTGCAAAAACTGGGGAAACCACTGCTTGCAAAGAGGACAAAAACGCAAAACCCTGAGGCATGTTGAAATATTTCAGGAACCAGTTGAAGGCCTGCTTGTTTGGAGCATACTGACTATAAGAAGAGTAAGTTTGAGAAAGGGCTAGATTTATGGTTGCCTTGAAACCCAGGATTTAGATTTTTTTTCTAAGTATGGTCGAAAAACATTTTAGCCTGAAGAGTTGTAGGCAAGAATATATTTTTTAAATCTACTTTGATAATATTTTTGTAATTGGAGTGTTTCATTGACTTACATGTAACAGAGTTGCTAATACATATGGACTTCAGTCTCTCATGTTGTTTGCTATTTGTCCTATCTCAACTATGTTGTTTCTCCTTTTTCACCTTTTTTAGATTATATTTAATACATTTCTTCCAAGACTTAAGGTTAACAGTTATATTACTTCAGTAATTTATTTATTTTTTCATTTTAGTTGATTTACAATGTTCTGTCAATTTCTATTGTACAGCAAAGTGACCCAGTTATACATATATATACATTCTTTTTTTCACAGTATCCTCCATCATGTTCCATCACAAGTGATTAGCTATAGTCCCCTGTGCCATACAGCAGGATCTCCTTGCTTATCCACTCCAAGTGTGATGTTTGCATCCACTAACCCCAAATTCCCAGTCCATCCCACTCCTTCCCTCAGCAACCACAAGTCTGTTCTCCAAGTCCATGAGTTTGTTTCTTTTGTGTAGATAGGTTCATTTGTGCTATGTATTAAATACCAGTTATAAGTGATATCATATGGTATTTGTCTTTCTCTTTCTGACTTAGTCTCTAGTTTCAGCCATATGGCTGCAAATGGCATTATTTTGTTCTTTTTTGTGGCTGAGTAGTATTCCATTTTGTATATATACCACATCTTAATCCATTTATTTGTCCATAGGCATTTAAGTTGTTTCTATGTCTTGGCTATTGCGAATAGTACTGCAATGAACATACGAGTGCATGTGTCTTTTTCAATGAAAGTTTTGTTCGGATGCGTGCCCAGGAGTGGGATTGCTGGATCATATGGTAGTTGTATATTGCGTTTTCTAAGGTAGCTTCATAACTGTTTTCCAAAGAGGTTATACCAGTTTACATTCCCACCAACAGTGTAGGAGAGTCCCCTCTTCTCCACACCCTCTTCAGCATTCTTTGTTTGTAGATTTATTAATGATGGCCATTCTGACCTGTGTAGGTGGTATCTCATAGTAGTTTTGATTTGCATTTCTGTAATAATTAATGATGTTAAGCATTTCTTCATGTGCCTGGTGGCCATCTGTCTGCCTTCTATGGAGAAATGTCTATTCAGGTCTTCTGCCCATTTTTCAATTGGGTTGTTGGTTTTTTGCTTTGAGTTTTATAAGTTGTTTGTATATTTTGGAGATTAAGCCCTTGTCAGTTGCATCCTTTGAAACTATTTTCGCCCATTCTGTAGGTTGTCTTTTTTTTTTTTTTTTTTAATGGTTTCCTTTCCTGTGCAAAAGCTTGTCAGTTTGATTAGGTCCCATTGATTTATTTTTGTTTTTATTTCTGTTGCCTTGGCAGACTGAACTAAGAAAACATCTGTATGGTTGATGTCAGAGAGTGTTTTGTCTGTGTTCTCTTCCAGGAGTTTTATGGTGTCTTGTCTTATGTTTGAGCCTTAAAGCCATTTTGAGTTTATTTTTGTGCAGGGTGTGAGGGTGTGTTCTAGTTTCACTGGTTTACATGCAGCTATCCAGTTTTCCCAGCACCACTTGAAGAGACCTTTTTTTCTCATTTTCTTTTTCTTCCTTCCTTCCTTCCTCCCTCCTTTTCTTTCTTGTCTGTTTGGCTTTTCTAGGGCTGCTCCTGAGGCTTACAGAGGTTCCCAGGTTAGGGGCGAATCGGAGCTGCAGCTGCCAGCATGCCAGAGCCACAGCAACGCAGGATCTAAGCCACGTCTGTGACCTACACCACAGCTCACGGCAACACTGGATCCTTAACCCACTGAGCAAGGCCAGGGATCAAACCTGCAACCTCATGGTTCCTAGTCGGATTCATTAACCACTGAGCCACGACGAGAACTCCCTTTTTCTCATTTTATATTCTTCTCTCCTTTGTCAAAGATTAATTGACCATGGGTGTCTGGGTTAATTTCTGGGCTCTCTATTTCATTCCCATGGGTCTGTATATCTGTTTTTGTACCAATACCATACTGTCTTGATTACCATAGCTTTGTAATATTATCTGAGGTCTGGGAGAGTTATGCCTCCTGCTTATTTTTTCTTTCCCTCCCTCAGGATTGCTTTAGCAGTTCTGGGTCTTTTATGGTTCCAAATAAATTTTTGGATTTTTTGTTCTAGTTCTGTGGAAAACATTATGGGTAATTTGATAAGGATTGCATTGAATCTCTAGATTGCTTTGGGTAGTTTGGCCATTTTAATGATACTAATTCTTCCAATCCAGGAGCATGGAATACTTTCCATTTCTTTGAATCATCTTCAATTTCCTTGATTGTTTTATAGTTTTCAGCATAAAAGTCTTTCACCTCCTTAGTCAGGTTTATTCCTAGGCATTTAATTTTGGGGGGTATGACTTTTAAAGGTATTGTATTTTTAAATTCCTTTCTAATATTTCATTGTTAGTGTACAGAAATGCAACCAATTTCTGAATGTCAATCTTCTATCCTGCAACTTTGCTGAATTCATCAATCAGTTTAAGTAGTTTTTGTGTGGAGTCCTTAGGGTTTTTTTAATATAGTATCAGCTCATCTTCCTAGAGTGAAAATTTTACCTCTTCTCTTCCAATTTGGATACCTTTTATTTCTTTTGTTTGTCCAGCTGACGTGGCTAGGACTTCCAACATCCACTGGGTATTATATTGACTGTGGGTTTGTCATCAGTGGCTTTTATTACGTTAAGGTATATTCCCTCTATACTCACTTTGGTAAGAGTTTTTATCATGAATGGATGTTGGATTTTGTCAAATGCTTATTCTACATCTATGGAATAATCATGTGGTTTTTGACTTTTCTTTTGTTAATGTTGTATGACATTGACTGATTTGTGTATGTTGAACCATCCTTGTGAACCTAGGATGAATCCCACTTGGTTGCAGTATATGATCGTTTTATATTTTGTTGGATTTGGTTGGCTAAAATTTTGTTGAGAATTTTTGCATCTATAGCCATCAAAGATATTGGCCTATAAATTTCTTTTTTTGGTAGTATCTTTGGTTTTGGTATTAGGGTGATGGTGGCTTCATAGAATGTCTTGGGGAGTGTTCCTTCTTCAACCTTTTGGAAAAGTTTAAGAAGAATGGGTATAAGTTCTTTGTATGTTTGATAGAATTCGCCTGTGAAGCCATCTGGTCCTGGATATTGTTTGTACGGAGTGTTTTTACGATTTTTCATTTCTAGTGATTGTTCTGTTCAATTGATCTATTTCGTCTTAATTCAGTTTTGCTAGGCTGTATGTCTCTAGGAAGTTGTCCATTTCTTCTAGTTTGTAAAATTTGTTGGCATATAGTTTTTCATTGTATTCTCATTTTTTTGTGTGTTTCTGCAGTATCCATTGAGATTTTTCCTTTTTCACTTCTTATTTTGTTTGAGTTCTTTCTCTCCTCTTCTTGGTGAGTGTAGCCAGAGGTTTGTGAATTTTGTTTAACCTTTCAAAGACCCAGCTTGGTTTGATTTTTTTCTATTTTTTTTAATCTCTATTTCATTGATTTCCTCTGATCTTTATGATTTCCTTCCTTCTGCTGACTTCAGGTTTTGTTTGTTCTTCTTTTACTAAATCTTTTTTAAGTTGTTGATTTGAGATTTTTTTTTTCTTTTTGAGCCTGTTTGCTGTGAACTTCCCCTCTAAACACTGCTTTTGCAGCATCCAATGGATTTTGAATGTTTATTTTTTCATTATCATTTGTCTCAAGGTATTTCTTAAATTCCCCCCCCCCTTTTTTTAAGGTTACTCTTTATTTATTTATTTATTTATTTATTTTGTCTTTTTGCCATTTCTTGGGCCGCTTCCGTGGCATATGGAGGTTCCCAGGCTAGGGGTCTAATCGGAGCTGTAGGCACTGGCTTTCGCCACAGCCACAGCAACACGGGGATCCGAGCCCCGTCTGCAACCTACACCACAGCTCATGGCAACACCGGCTCCCTAACCCACTGAGCAAGACCAGGGATTGAACCTGCAACCTCATGGTTCCTAGTCAGATTCATTAACCACTGAGCCATGACGGGAACTCCTAAATTCCCTTTTCATTTCCTCACTGACCCATTGGTTTTTTCTCGTTTCTTTCCCTGTGGTTGATTTCTAGTTCCATGCCATTGTGGTCAAAGAAGATACTTGAAATAATTTCTATACTCTTAAATTTGTTGAGGGTTTTTTTGTGCCCCAGTATGTAGTCAATCCTTGAGAGTGTTCCATGTGCACTTGAAAAGAATGTATATTCTGATTTTTGGGGGGGATATAATGTCCTGAAAATATTAATTAAGCCTAACTTTTCTATTGTGTCATTTAGGATCTCTATTGCCTTATTGATTTTCTGTCTAGAGGATCTATCCATTGATATGTGTGGGGTGTTAAAGTCTCCTACTTTTACTGTATTCTCATCAATTTCTCCTTTTATGTCTGTTTGTATTCGTTGTATGATTTTGGGTGCTCCTATATGGGGGCATATATATTGATGAGTGTAATAGCCTCTTCTTGAGTGGATCCTTTTATCACTGAATAGTGCCCTTCTTAGTCTTTCTTTATGGCCTTCGTTTTAAAGTCTGTTTTATCTGATAAGAGTATTAAAACTCCTGTTTTACTGTCTTTTCCATTCTCATTAAATATGTTTTTCCCATCCCCTCACTTTCAATTTATATGTGTCCTTTGCCCTAAGTCTGAGTCTCTTATAGACAGCATATTGTAGGCTCTTGGTTTTTATCCAATCTGCCACTCTATGTCCTTTGATTGGAACATTCAGTCCATTGACATTTAAGGCAATTATTGATAAATACATATTTATTCCCACTTTAAACCTTGTTTTCCAGTTGTTTCCCCTTTCTTCCTTTCTTTTATTGATTGGATGATTTCCTTTTATTTTATGCTTGTGTCCTCTTTTTAGTTCCTGTGAATGTATTGTTTGGTTTTGATTTGTGGTTGCCCTGTTTTTCAGTATGTTAACCCCTTCCTCTATCTGCATGCTTTAGCCTCATAGTCATATAGGCTCAAACACATTCTTTAAAAAAAAAATACTCTAGATTTTTATTATACCTTTTCTTGGACAATGTTGAGGACCTGAAAACATTAACTGCATTTACTATCCCATTTCATGTTATATACTTTGTGTTTATTTAATATATAATTCCTAGAAATTCCTTAAGCCATTGTCATTTTTATACAATTAGTGTACATTTATATTTACTCAAACATTTACTTTATGTATTGTGCTTCATGACTCCTTGAGTTTCTAAGCTCCCTGGGATCTTATTTCATCTTCCTGAAGAACATGCTTTATTTCCTTTTGTAGATATTCACTATAACAAATTCAGGTTTTATATCCTCAGACTGTTTATTATAACTTCATTTTCAAAGAACACTTTTGCTGAATTAGCAACTATTTTATTTTCTCATTTTGAAGATACATTCCATTGCTTCCACAATTTTTTTTAGAAATAATATTAGTTTTATTTTTGCCCCTTTAAAACAATTTTTCCTTTGGCTGTTTTTAAGATGTCTGTCTTAAAATTGAAGCTGTTTTATTATAATGTGACTAGATAATGTTTTCTTTGTGTTTTTTTGTTTGTTTTCTTTTTGAGGTTTGTAATGCTCCTTAAACCTGAAATCTGATATTTTATTCTGCTTGGGAAAATTCTCAGCTCTTATCAGTTATTATTTCTGCCTCACTCTCAGTTTTTTCCCTTGTGTTCCATGTATTTCTGGTTCATTCTGGATAATTCTTAGATTTATTTCATTTACTTTTTTCTTTTTAATAGTCTCTAATCTCCTGTTTGACTTACCTGTCAAAGTATTTATTTCAGTTATTCTGTTTGGTTGTTATCAGTTCAAACATTTCTGTTTAGTTTTGTTCTATAGTTTATAGTTAGCTATCCAGTTACCTATCTCAGTCTTATTTTCATTTTCTCCAATATATTAAGCATAAATATTTTAAAACTTGTTTGGATATTTTAAAACTATGGAGTCTGTTGTTGCCTGAAGTTTCTTTTCTTGTTATATTTGTTGTTTATAATATTGTCTTATTTTGTTATTTTATATTACTTGTATCATTTTTTACTTATAAAATTTAATATGTGTTATATTGATCGAATGACAGAACTGGTATATGAAGTAATACTTTGAGGTCTAAAATGATGATACTTTCTGCAGAACGAATTTATGTCTCCTGGCAGGAGCTTTGGGCACTAGTAATCCAAAATCACCTTAATCCAGTCAGTAATTCAGATGCTGGAATTTGAGCAAGTCTACTTAAAGCAGACTTTTTCTCAGCGTATGGACCTTTGAGGTCTTGGGTTGAGGCCAGTAGAGTTAACTAGTCAGGCCCTGAAATCCAATTTTTGTCTTTTAATCTCACTGAGTTAGTCAGAAGTTCTCTTCATCCTTTCAGCCATCTTATTCTCAGGTATCAGCAGATACCCAAGAAAAATAGCTATCATAAATGCTGAGTTCATCAACTCTGGTTTTTTTCTTCTTCTACATTTTTTACTTCCTTATTAGCTGTCTAATGCCTTAAGATGTCCATTTTATATTTTGTCCAACTTTTCTAGTTCTCAGAAGAGGGACTGCAGGGATATTTGGAGATATTGCAGGTTCAGTTCCAGAACAGGGCAATAAAGCAAATATAATGAAGCGTCGCATGAATTTTTTTTGTTTCCCAGTGATTCAAAAGTTAGTTATGCTTATACTGCACAATATCTTAAGTGTGAAATATCATTATATCTGAAAAAAAAATGAACATACCTTAATTTAAAAATACTCTATTGCTTGGGAGTAGCTCAGCACAAACAAATCTGACTAGTAACCATGAGGATGCAGGTTTTATCCCTGGCCTCACTCAGTAGGTTAAGGATCCAGCGTTGCCATGAGCTGGGGAGTGGCTTGCAGACATGGCTCAGATTTGGCATTGCTGCAACTGTAGTATAGGCCTGCAGCTACAGCTCCAATTAGACCCATAGCCTGAGAATCTCCATATGCCACAAGTGCAGCCCCAAAAAGAAACAAAAATAAATAAATAATAAAAATAAAAGTACTGTATTGCTAAAAAATGCTAACCTTCAGCTGAGCCTTCAATGAGTTGTAATCTTTTTGACATTGGAGGGCTTGAAATATTTTGAGAATTACCAAATAGAACATAGAGACATGAAGTGAGCAAATGCTGTTGGAAAAATGATTCTGATAGACTTGGTCAATGCAGTATTGCCACAATCCTTTGATTTGTAAAAAATACGGTATCTGTGAAACACAGTAAAAAGAAGTGCAGTAAAATGAAGTATGTACTGAAATACAGATTTAAAAGTAGATGCACTCTTAAAAGGAATATTATTTAAGACAGAGCACCAAATAAAACAAAAAGAGATGACATTTTAGGCCATCATTGAAAAACCGTTTCAATAAATGGTACTAGGTATCTATATGGAAGAAAATGAAATTGGACCTCCGTACTTAACATCATACAGAAAAATCAGATTTAAATGTGAAAGGAAAACCTTTAGAAGACAAGATAGCCAGATTTTTTTTTTGTTTTAAGGGCCACTCCTATAGCACATGGGGAATCCAAGCTAAGGGTCGAATTAGAGCTGCAGCAACGTGGGATCTGAGCCTTGTCTGTGACCTACACTACAGCTCAGGGCAACACAGGATCCTCAACCCACTGAGCAAGGCCAGGGAGCAAACCCGCATCCTCCGCTAGTCAGTTCATTTCCACTGAGCCACGATGAGAACTCCCTAGATTTATGCTCTTTGGTAAGGAAATGCAAAACCTATAAAGAATTATTCAGGTAAAATAAAAAATCTTACGTTCAAAAGACAGAAGCACTTGGAGAAGTAGTTGATTTCATTTGGGTACAGGAAATGTACGTGATGACCCTGGAACATTTTGTTGTGCTGGTTACAAAGGAAGCTGTTATAGACAACTAGGATCATGTCAGATGGACTCAGGAGACAACTGAAAAGCATCCCTCTGGCCAAAGATGGGACAGTTTCAGTGTCAGTGAGAACACACCAGATCATAGGAATTCCAAAATCTCATTGAACACAGGTTGGGACATCTGAAATTATCAAATATCCTTAAATCCATGAGTTCTTTGTAAAACTAACTAAAAGCATCTAATTGGTCAACATTGGATGTTATAGAATCATTCGTTTTGAAAACCAATTTTTAAAAAAGTAATTAATTATTTGTCCTGCCTTTCCTACATGAACTGTACCACATGTAACCAAATAGTAAATGAGGGGATGCTTTTATACACACACACACACACACACACACATATACATATACATGTACACATAGACGTAAGAAAAATTAATTATACTATTAGAAAGTTTTGCCATCCCTAATGAATAAATAGGTTTATTCATTGTAAATCAATGGCTGCTAACGACAAGTAAGGAAATTTTATATGCCTCTTAGTGGAAAAACATGATCACCTGTTAAAAACTTTTGCCCCCAAATTGAACCTGATATGAAATTTAGAAAACGTGCTAAAACAAATGGCTACGCAATCAGGAAAATTTCATATGTGGAGATCATGGGACAAATATACTTCAACAAATATGTTGCAGGAGAGAGAATTTGGAGAAAACGTAGATTAAAAGAGACCTAAAATACATGAAGCAATGTGTGAACTTGTGTTAGTTATCTATTGCTGTATAACAAACTACACAAGACTTAACATCTTAAAACTAAAAATATTTACCTCTTACGGTTTCTGAGGGTCAGGAATCCAGGAGTGATTTAGCTAGGCCTCATGGCCAGAGTCTCATGAGTTTGCAGTCAAGCTCTTGGCTGGACTGCAGTCTTCCAAAGACTTGATTGGTCATAGAGGATTCACCTCCAAGATGGTTCATTCACAGGGCTGCCTGAGTGTCCTCACATCATGGTACCTGGCTTTGTCCAGAACAAATGATTCAAGAGAAAGACAAGCCAAAATTATGCAAAGTGATGTACCATTACTTCTCCTATATCCTATTAGTTTCAGAGATAACCCTGATAACATTATAGGAGAGAATTATACAAAAGCATGAATACCAAGAGGTGGCTACCACAGTTTAACCTCCAAAGAGTCACATTCTTCCATTATGCCAAACACACTCATCCTAAACCAAAACTCCCCCAGACTTTGATCCCATTACAGCATTAACTCAAAGTCTAGGTGTGGATGATGCTTTGCAGGTGTACTTCCTTAATCACAACTCTGGAGTTCCTCTTGATCTGAAGAACTGTGTACTAAAGACACATAGTATCTGCCTCCACACAATATAAAATAGGATAACTACTGTAGTTGCATTTAAAAAGGGAAATGCGGTATACAGGTTCATAGAAATCTGAAATCCACCTGGGAATAAATAGGTTGGCAATTTCTTGATTAAGATTCAAGGCCTGAGATAAGCCTCCATGTCTCAACTCTACCTTCTTGGATCCATCCACTGAATCATCCTTTTCCATATTTACAGCTAGGTACTAGTCTCTACCAGTAGAAGACTGGATGTCCAAAAGCCTCTCTTCATTTGGTGCTCTGTCCCTTTCAGTCCAAGCTGGCAAACATCTCACTCTCTCATTCTCTGTCTCTCTTGTGTGCACCACAACCCAAGGCATGCAGAAGTTCCCAGGCCAGGGATTGAACCCACACACACCTAAGTAGCAACCCCAAGCCACAGCAGTGGCAAAGCCAGATCCTTAACCTACTGAGCCATCAGGGAACTCCAATATAATTCAATTTTTAAAAGTCTCTTTTTAAAAAAAATTTCTTTTCAGGCCACACCTGCAGCATATGGAAGTTCCCTGGCTAAGGGGTCAAATCCGAGCTATAGCTACCAGCCTGCACCACAGCCCCACAGCAATGCAGGATCCAAGCTGTGTCTGCAACCTACACCACAGATCATTCCAACACCAGATCCTTAACACACTGAGCAAGGCCAGGGTCAAACCCTCATTATACATTCATACTAGTTGGGCTTGCTGCCTCTGAGCCACAATGGGAACTTCCTGGTAATACAATTCTTTTATGAACTTTGTGGGTCTCCTGCGAATTTTATTTTGAGTTCATGCCATTAGACAAAGCATTACCCATAAATCACTTCCATATAAACCTTTCTCTTCCTTGAACTTTTAATGCACCACACCCTTAAAATTCTTAGAAGCCCTGTAATTTGAGGGGTTTTTGTCAGGCACACCCCTTATGTCTGAAAGAAAATACTCAAGCATCACACCTGATCTTTTGGGGGTCTTAAAGGGCTTTACAACTATATCCTCAACTTTATATTTTCCTTTTAGTGCAATGAATTCTTATTTTCAGCCATTTCCTAATTCTAACATCATTTGTCACCTAAGGAGACTGGGAATCTTCAAGTCCCATAGTTGTGGTTCCTTTTTGTTTTAACAGTTTTTCCTTTGACTTATCTCTTTCCTCTCACCTTTTACTATCAGCAACAAGAAGAGATCAGGTGATGTTTTAAATATTATTCTGTCTGGAAATTGCCCTAAGTAGATCACTCAGTTTATTATGCATATTTTCTACTTTGCAAGTAAGTGCAAGTGACAGATTTGCTAAACTTTCTACCACTTTCCTCCAGTATCCAACTAAGCTTTTTTTAATCTGTTATGACTTCATCTGCAGCCTCCTCAAAGTTATTGTGCATTTACAAACAATTTCTTCAAGGCTCTTCGAACTTTCATTAACACTCTCCTGCAACTCCTTCCACCTTCTGCCTACTGCACTTCAAAGCCACTCTTATATTTTACGTTTTCGTTATGTCAGCACTGCACTTCAGGTACCAAAATCTTTATTAGTATTACACTGCTTTATAATCAACTACTCCCAAAACATAATTTTTTTTTTTGTCTTTTTAGGGCCGCACTCGCGGCATATGGCGTTTCCCAGGCTAGGGGTACAATCAGAGCTATAGCTGTCAGCCTACACCAGAGCCACATCAATGCCAGATCCAAGCCACGTCTACGACCTATGCCACAGCTCACGGCAACACTGAATCCTTAACCCACTGAGTGAGTCCACAGATCAAACCCACAACTTCATGGTTCCTAGTCGGATTAGATTCTGCTGCGCCACAACAGGAACTCCCCAAAACATAATTTTTAAAGCAACAAACATATCTATCTCATTCAGTATCTGAGGGTTAGAAATCCAGGGGTAGCTTAGCTGAGTGGTCTGGCTCAGGGTCTCTGTAAAGTAGAAGTCAAGCTGTCAGCTAGGATGCCGTCATTTAGTGGCTTAACCTGTGCTAGAGAATCCACTTCCAAGATGGCTTACTCTCACTGGCAGGATGCCTCAGTTTCTCACCATATATGCCTCTCCACAGAGCTGCCTGGTTCCCCATTAAGCGAGTAATCTAAGAGAAAGAAAGACAAAAGCCACCATGGCTTTTATGTCTTTTTTGATCTCCCATTACACAGATACGTGATCAAGAGGTTGATCACACATACCAACCAAAATCATGTGAAGAGATTATACAAGGATGTAAAGACCAGGGCATAGAAATCATTGGGTATCATTTGGGAGGCCTGCTACCACAAGACTTGTTCTAAATCATGATTCAAACAAACTTTAAAACACAAGCACACTTAAGATCATTGGAAATTTGGATACTTATTGAATATTTATTGATATTAGGAACTTGTATAAATTATTTTTGTGTTATGAGTAATCTTTAAAGATATCTGTTTTTTAGGAGTTCCCATCGTGGCTCATGGCTCAGCAGAAACGAATCTGACTAGGATCCATGAGGACGCAGGTTAGATCCCTGGCGTCCTCAGTGGATTAAGGATCCAGCATTGCAGTGATCTGTGGTATAGGTCACAGAGGTGGCTCAGATCTAGCATTGCTGTGGCTGTGGTGTAGGCCAGCAGCTGTAGCTCGTTTTGACCCCTACCCTGGGAACCTCCATATGCCGCAGGTGCAGCCCTAAAAAAAGACCAAAAAATTAATAAATATATCTATCATTTATAGATATATACTGAAATATTTAGATATGTAATGATATAATGTCTGGAATATACTTCAAAATATTAAGAAGTGGGAAAAGTAAGTACTATATAAATGAAGCAGAATTGGTTATGAGTGGATAATTGTTGAAGCTAAGTGATATGTAAATGGAAGCTCATTATTCTACTCTGCATACTTTTATTTATGTTTAAAATTTTCCATAATAAAAAGTTAAAAAAAAAAAGAAAGACATCATAAGGAGAGTAGAAGACAAAACACATACTGGGAGATCTTTACAACCCATATTACTGGCAAAGGGACTAATATTAAAATTATGTAAAGAATTACTACAATATGGAGTTCCCGTCGTGGCACAGTGGTTAACGAATCCGACTAAGAACCATGAGGTTGCGGGTTCGGTCCCTGCCCTTGCTCAGTGGGTTAAGGATCTGGCTTTGCCGTGAGCTGTGGTGTAGGTTGCAGACGCGGCTCGGATCCCGAGTTGCTGTGGCTCTGGCATAGGCTGGTGGCTACAGCTCCCATTGGACCCCTAGCCTGGGAACCTCCATATGCCGCGGGAGTGGCCCAAAGAAATAGCAAAAAGACAAAAAAAAAAAGAATTACTACAATTTAATTTTTTAATAGATAGTGTTCTTCACTACCATACTCTAAATAGGCAGTTCATAAAGGAGGAAGGAAACCTGAAGAGATGCTCAACCACAAGGAAATATCATTTCATATCCATCACATAACCAAAAATTTTAAAGTTTGACAAATCACCAGAACAATTATACATTATAGTTGAAGTATAAATTGATGTATCAATTTGGAAAATAATTTGACCTTATCTAGGAAACCTGAAGATGCTTTTATGGCCCAGGAGAAATGTGTATCAGGATATATAAGCAAGAAAATTCCTAACAATTGCTTATAACAATAAAAATTGGAAATAAACGAACTGTGTATCAACAGTAGAGTGGTTAAATGTATTGTGTATTCTCATACAGTACTACAACATAGGGAAAATGAATCACAAATCCATGGACATGGATGAATCACTAACAATGTGCAAAATAACAATTCATAAAAGAGGAGTACAGTAGGATTCCACGTTTACAAATTAAAGAACCAATAAAAGTAAACAGTATTTTGAGTACAAACATGAAATAAGTCTATAAAGTAAAAGAATGATAACCAAAAAATCAAGATAGTGATCTTTAGCTGCAGAAGGAAGGGAATGGATTAAGGCAAGGGCATACAAGGAACATACAACATGTGACTATACATGTTGGTTTAGTCAGAATAGTCCTCGTTTGCCTATTTTCCTGGTGTAATAACTAAGAGCACCCTCTTTCACTCTCAGAAGGGTCCTAGTTTTGATACTAAATTATCTTTTAAAAATAACTTCCTTTTAACCTGGATGGAGGGCATATGGATCTTTGTTGTATCAATTTTCCTTATATCACACATGTATTTTATGAATTTCATTTGAAACTAGCCAACATTTTATAATGTAATTTTAAGTTTAGCCAGTGACAGCATGGTAAAACAAAAATCTGTATACAGAGTAAATGTAAATAGGATTTGAATGAATCTGGACAATGTGAATGGAGATAAATGGCATACCATATGCTTGGCATTGTGTTAAACCTTTTACAGCTATTTCTTCATCTTCACTGCATGCCTTTTAGGTAAGTATTATTATTTCCATTTCATTCATGAAGAATCCGAGACACAAAATGTATGTGTAACTTAGCCAAAGTCTTACCATGATAGAGCAGAATTTGAACTCAATCAATGTGACACAAGACTACATGCTCTTGCATGTGCACTCTTGTCCCTGATTATTAATATAAAAGATTTCCACCTTTAAAAAAAAAAAAAAAGACTGCATGCTCTTAACCACAATACCAGAATCCTTACTAGACATTCTTAACCTTTTTTTGTGCCATGGATCCCTTTGGCAATCATGAAGCATACAAAGCCCCCTTTCAGAATTATGTTTTTAAATGCATAAGATATGCCTAGGATTATGAATGAAAACAATTATACTGAAACACAGTAATCAAATTATTCCAAAAAAAACAAAACCTAGCAGGTCAAATAATATATATAATTTTTAAAATAGTAAACACTAATCTTGACATTTCTACGACTATAGTCATGTGATGGGAAAAGATCTGATTTTTATTGGTGGAAAAGTCACCAGTACTTCTGATAACACTGGTTTGTGCCCTATATTCACAATTGAAAAAAATGCTAAATTTTCCTTAGAGGTTAGCAAAAATTAAGGCGTAATTTTTTGGCATCAAAATTCAGAGCCCTCTGTTTAATGACCTTAATTCATAGGCTTTCTGACAAATGTGTTACTTCAGAGGGGTCATATTCGCCATCCTATCTTTCACTTTCTGGTTTGGGATTACACTCAAAATGAGATACACAAATAAATTAGTTTGTTAGAAATAAAATCTATTTCTTCCTGTCATGAACTTGAGTTAGGGGATGAGAAACATGACTATTAGAATGACTAGATATACACATAGACAGTGGGATGCTTGGAACTGCTTTAGAGTGTCTTATTTGAGAGGTTTAAAACTGGTTCTAAACTTGTACTGCCACATGCAATTATTCATAAAGGAATTCATTATTGATATCGCAATGCCTTATAGGTATACTGTTGGTCAGTACCTGTAGCAATGCAACAATCCAAAAAGAAAATTCAAATAGCTGGACATCTTTTAAAAGTTTCATTGGGCTAAGAGCAAAATATCTGACAAGTTTTTGATTTGCCTTTCTCATGATTTGATGTCCCAGCAGAGCAACTGGGAACCTAATTCTGACCAACAAGGAGGAATTGCTTGTCTAATTGGAAGTGACAGAAACCTTGGGAGAAAACAACCACATACCAAGGATAATTATAAGAGGGTAACATGGGCCCTAAAGCATAGTGTCAAGAAACCTGAAGCTCTCAAATGAGTGAGGCTTGCAAAAAATGCTAAGAGAGGACAGAGAATGGGCTTTTTAAAATTCTGTTCAAAGGAAGATGATCAAAGAAGGGAAAAGCCCACTTAACAGCAGCTGGTGTAAAGTTAGAGCCCACAAGAAAACAGACTCCCTAAATGTTATTTTGTTTCATTCTCTACAAAGGAAACTTGAGAAGCAGGTTGACATAGTAGAAAGAACTATTTGTGTTTATAGGGTTAAGCAAATTTGGATTTAATTCTCTGTTTCAGCACTTAGTAGTTTTATTATTCTGGATCTCCCTTTCCCTATCTGTAAAGTGGAGATAACTTTATTTTTCTCATGTGATTGTTCTAGTGATAGAATTAATACATTCAAAACACTGAGCCAGGCTCACAGTAGTGACTAAATAGGAACTTCTTAACATCCTTCAAAAGAGTAGTATACATAGTGACAAGAGAAGTAATACTCTTCCCAAGTAGAAGAAGGAATTCTAGATGTTCCCACTGTGATGCAGTGGATTAAGGATCTAGCATGGCTGCAGCTGTGGTATAGGTCACAGATGTGGCTCAGATTCAATCCCTGTCCCTAGAACTTCCATATCCCATGGGTGTGACCAAAAAAAGAGGGAAAAAAGAAGAGGAGGAAGGAGTCTAAGAAAGTACCTACCAGTTTCAGTTTAGAATACATTGTATGATATGAATGGCTTATATTGAAGGCTTTTTGTGGGGGTGGTGTACAAATGAGACCTGAGAACTACTGTCCCCATCTTTGAGGAATTATGGGAAACAGAATTGGTGCTAGAACAATATCTGTCTTATGGGTGAAAAGCAGAAATTAAAACCTGGAATTGTTTGAGACGTTCCCTCCCACTGGTATAGTATTCATTTGCCCAGGCAAGAGGCAATTCTTAAAAAAAAATAAAAAATAAAAAGCAACTGAAACTAAATAATAGGTTGAATTTTCCAAAGAAGTGCTTAAAGTGAAGACACAGTCTTGAAAGCAAAGGTGACAAAAAAAGAACAGGTTTATTGAGTTTCTTCGAAGCTTGAAGAGATAAAACTTAAGAAAAAATTGTATTCTAAAGCAAGATGTTGTGGGTTGAATGGTGGCACCCAAAAAGATATGTCCACATCTCAATCCCTGGAACCTGTGAATATTACCTTATTTGGGAAAAGGGTCTTGGCAGATGTAATTAAGTTAAGGATCTGGAGATGAAGAGATTAATCATCTTGGATTGTTTGCTTGGCTATGAATCCATTGACAAATATCGTTATGTGACAGACTGAAGAGAAGACACAGAAGCAGCAATGTGACAATCAGACTAAGACTGGAATAATACAGCTACAGGTAAAGGAATGCTGACACCTACCAGAATCTGGAAGAGGCAAAAATGAGATTCTCCCCTAGGTCCTCCACAAGTGTAGCCCTGCTGACATCTTAATTTAAGACTTCAGACCTCAAAACTGTAAGAATACATTTCTGCTGTTTAAGCCACCAGTTTGTGGTAACTTGTTACAGCAACCCTGCTAAGTTAACACGCAGATTGTAAAGAGAATCTAGTAATATCTCCAGTAGATTAGACTTCCCTGGGTTAGAGGGAATGGGGGATTGTGAAATGGATGATGGAGGTTGAAGAAAGTGAGGCACTCCTTGGAGGAAATATGTAAACCAGAGTAGAGTTAGCAAATTGCAGACCCCGTAGACTCTGCTTTGACAGACACTGTCAAAGTTTGAAAGACCTGACAGAAGTTCCCGTCATGGCGGAACTGAATCCGACTAGGAACCATGAGGTTGCAGGTTCAATCCCTGGCCTTGCTCAGTGCGTTAAGGATCTGGTGTTGCTGTGAGCTATGGTGTAGATCACAGACTTGGCTCAGATCTAGTGTTGCTGTGGCTGTGGGTGTAGGCCAGCATCTGTAGCTCTGATTAGACCCCTAGCCTGGGAATGTCCATATGCTGCGGGTGCAGCCCTAAAAAGCCAAAAAAAAAAAAAACCTGACAAAGTTACCATGAATCAGAAAGCCAGATGGCAGCCAATCTAATATTTACCCCAAAGAGTATTTTATGTCATCAGAAAGAGCTTCTGTTTGATTGACAAATGCTTTTCCCCACTTCCTGGATCTGCAATGGGAGTAACAGCTATCTATATGACAATACTTTACTCAGTTCCATTCTAACTCCTCCTAGGAAAAAGTACTTTTTCAGTAGTCTCTGGCAGTCTCAAACCCTCAGGAATAAAGACAAATTTCTTGATCATTAAAGGGGTTCCAATGATATAGAATGGAAATCTGTATTATTTGGCAACCCTCCCTTCAGTCTTTACTTGACTGGGATTATATTCATTCAGTGGACTCCCCAGCACTTCTCACTTCCTACCAGGACTTTAATCTTAGGCAAGAATCTAAAAGGAATTATTAAAAGAATGCTCTGGGAGCATCTATAAGTGAAAGCAGTAATCAATCAAATACAGTATAGGTTTACCAACCAGAATTTGTCTAATTTTATTTTCTTCCTGACAGGGTTACTAGACCAGTACATCAATAAAATGCAGTAGGCAATATTTACCTGTGCCTAACAGGAATTACTGACATTTTCCATCATATCTTACAAGTAAATTGGAGAGGAAAAAGGCTAGCTGACAGCACCTTCAGGGAATAACTTAACACCCAAAGGGTACTCACTCCTGCATAGCAGTCAGCATCTCCAGAGTTTTTTAGTGTAGAACTATAGTCCCTATATGGGTCAACACTGTATTTCACTGACTTGAGAAAAGCTACAGAACCCATATTTGTCAAATTTTTACCCAATTCAAAGTTGGAATGGGTAGGGAATTTTACAAACCTTATAACAGGTTGATGTTGACTCTGGGCTAAATTCTACATAGTCATAATGGAATTTAAAAATTTGGGAAATCTAGGAGTTCCATCATGGCTCGGTGGTTAACAAACCCGACTAGTATCCATGAGGACGCCGGTTCAATCCCTGGCCTTGCTCGGTGGGTTAAGGATCGGGCATTGCCATGAGCTGTGGTGTAGGTTGCAGATGCAGCTTGGACCCTGCATTACTGTGGCTGTGGTGTAGGCCAGCAGCTACAGCCCTGATTTGATCCCTAGCCTGGAAACTTCCATATGCCATGAGTGTGGCCCTAAAAAGAAACAAGACCCCCCACCCCAAAAATAGGGGGAATCTAATCATACAAGCAGTATCTAACAAACTAATAAGGATTTTTTAAGTTTATTCACTTATTTAGATATCACAAATTTAGGCAATATTTATTCTCTGTAAATACCTATGTTAGGCTTTAGAAAGATGATTAAAGTATTCTTGGATTTTAGGAGTTTAATATCAGTGAGCAAAAAAGGCTTGTAAAAATATGATATGTTACAATATAAATATTCACTGTAAAGACATTTAGCAAAAAAAAAAATTTTAATTAACTGCATTTAATTGTTTGGGATACACTTACATTAGCATATGTAAAATACTTTTAAGAATTTAATAAGCTGGACAAAATACTATTTGTTAAAAATATGACCGAGATGGAGTGCCCTTTGCGGTGCAGCAGAAACAAATCAGGCTAGTATCCATGAGGATGTGAGTTTGATCCCTGGCCTCGCTCAGTGGGTCGGGGCCTAGCATTGCCATGAGGTGTGGTGTAGGTCGAAGATGTGGCTCAGACCCCCTGTTGTTTTTGCTCTGATTCAACCCCTAGCCTGGAAACTTCTATATGCCACAAGTGCAGCCCTAAATATATATATATATATATATATATATATATATATATATTCTATATATATATATATTCTATATATATATATATATATATATATAGAATATATATATATATAGAATATATATATATATATATATATATATATATATATTCTCAGTCATATATATATATCTCAAATTGATTTTCTAAAAATTAACAAGGACTTAAACACCCAAAGGAGGTAATACAAATAGTCACTAGGAACATAAAAACATATTTTAAAAATTCATTCTCAATTGTAAGCAAGTTAGGACAACAAATTAGAAAAAAAAATCAATAATCATCTATTCATGCTTGCAAAGGTGTGGCAAAATGGATGCTTATATACTGGTGCTGTATATTTATAAACATTTTAGTTTATACAATGATAACTTTGTGGAAAGTTATTACAGACAAGTCTTACCATGCAAGGTAGCTGTTTTCCTCTAGGAGGCTACTTTAAGAAATAACCTAGGGAGAAAGGATTAAGATAGCAGAATAGAAGGACTGGAGCTCACCTTCTCTCATAAAAACAACAAAATTACAACCAAATGCTGAACAACCTTAAACAAAATGGACTTTCAAAAAGATATCCTACTCCAGAAGACAAAGAGGAGACCATATCGAGAGGCAGAAGGGGCAATTACACAATATAAGCAACCCCATACCTGCCAAGTGGGAAGCCCACAGACTGGAAAGTAACCTTATCACAGAGACTCACCTACAAGAGTGAGAGTTCTGAGCCCCATGTTACGTCCCCATGGCATTGGGAGGAGGAGCCCTTGGAGTGTCTGGCATTGAAGGCCAGTGGGGCTTGTGTGCAGGAGCTCCATGGGACTGGGGGAAATGGGGACCTCATTCTTGAAAGGCACACACAGGCTTTTGTGTGCACTGAGTCCCAGGACAAAGCATAGTCTCTGTGGGAGTCGGGTAGGACCTGACTGCAGTTCTTGGAGGATCTCCTAGGAGGACAGGGGGTGACTGTGGCTTGGGGTGCTTGGGAATATTGATCAGCATGTGTTCCTCTAGAGGTGGCCATTTTGGAAAATTTGGCCCCACTCCATCAGTGCTGAGAAGCCCCAGGCCAAACAATAATACAGGTGGGATCACAGCCCCACCCATCAGTAAATGGGCTGTCTAAAGGTCCCCCTAGGCACACAGTGCGTCTAGTCTCACCCAGATACAAAGCCCCACCCACCAGAGGGATAGGAATCACCCCACCAATGAGTGGGCAGGCACCAGTCCCTCCCATCAGGAAACATACAGCAAGCCCCTGTACCAAATTCAGCCACAAGGGGAGCAGACATCAGAAGTAAGAGAGGCTGCAATTCTATTGCCTGCAAAAAGGACACCATACCAAATACCTATAAAAATGAAAAGACAAAGAACTGTAACTCAGATAAGGGAGAAAGAAAAAAAACCCAGAGAAACAGCTAAGTGATCTGGAGATCATCAGCCTTTAGGAAAAAAGACTTTAGACTGATGCTTCTGAAGATGATGCAAGACATTGGAAATAAACTGGAGGCAAAGATTGATAATTTACAGCAAACACTGAGCAAAAAATACAAGACGTAAACCTTAAGCAAGCAGAGATACAAAATACAATAACTGAAATAAAAAATTCATTAGAAGTAACCAATAGATTACAGAAGGCAGAAGAATGAATAGGAGAGGTGGAGGACAGACGAGTGGAAATCACTGATGTATAACAGAAAAGGGAAAAAATATTGAAAAGAAATGAAGACAGTCTAAGTGAACTCTGGGACAACATTAAAAATGTACCAACAGCTGTATTATAGGGGTGCCAGAAGGAGAAGAGAGAGAGAAGGGTACAGAAAAAAAATATTTGAAGAGATAATAGCCAAAAACTTCCCTAACATGGGAAAGGAACCACTCACTCAAATCCAGGAAGCACAATGAGTACCACACAAAATAAACCCAAGGAGGAACACTCCGAGACACCTATTAATCAAACTGACCAAAATTAAAGAGAAAATATTGAAAGCAGCTGGGGAAAGAAACAAATAACATACATGCGAACCCAATAAGGTTATCAGCAGATTTTTCAGCAGAAACTCTGCAGGCCAGAGGGAGTGGCATGATACTTAATGTAACGAAAGGAAGAAAACCTCCAACCAAATTGCTTTGCCCAGCAGATTTGAAGGAGAAATCAAAAGCTTTAAAAATAAGTAAAAGCTAAGAGAATTCAGCACCACTAAACCATCTTTATGACAAATACTAAAGGAACTTCTCTTGGCAGAAAAGAAAAGGTCACAACTAGAAGCAAAAATATCACAAATAACAATGCTCACCAGTAAAGGCATATACAGTAAAAGTAGGAGATTGTCCATGCACAAATGTGCTACCAAAATCAGAAATCTTGAGAAGAGGAGGGTACAAATGCAGGACACTGGATGCACTGGCAACTAAGAGACCAACTTAAAACAATCTCGTATATATGTAGACTCATATCAAAACCTCAGGGTAACTGCAAATCAAAAATCTACAATTGATACATACCATACACACAAATAAGAAAAATCAACTCAAATAAAACACTAAAGATAGTCATAAAACCACAAGAGGAGAGAACAAGAGAAGAAGGGAAGAAAAAAGAGCAACAAAAACAAATTCAAAACAGTTAACAAAATGACAATAAAAATATACATATCAATAATTACCTTAAATGTAAATGGACCAAATGCCCCAACCAAAAGATAAAGACTGGCTGAATGGACACAAAAACAAGATCCATATATATGCTTTCTTCAAGAGACCCACTTCACTTCTAAGGACATGTACAAATTGAAAGTGAGAGGATGGAAGAAAATAGTCCATGCAAACAGGAATCAAAAGAAAGCTGGAGTAGCAATACTCACATCAGACAAAATAGACCTTAAAGAATATTATAAGAGACAAGGAAAGACACTACATAATGATCAAAAGATCAATCCAAGAAGAAGATATAACAATTTTAAATATTTATGCACCCAACATAGGATCACCACAATATATAAGGAAACTGCAAACAACCTTAAAAGGAGAAATAAACAATAACACAGCAATACTGGGGAACTTTAACACCCCACTTACAGCAAAGGACAGATCATCCAGACAGAAAATCAATAAGGAAACACAGGTCCTGAATGAAGCATTAGACCAGATGGACTGAATAGATATTTACAGGACATTCCATCCAAAAGCAACAGAATACACATTCTTCTCCAGTGCACAGGAACATTCTCTAAGATTAATCACATCCTGGGCTACAAATCAAGCCTTGGTAACTTAAAGAAAATTGAAATCCTATCAAGCATCTTTTATGACCTCAATGCTATACGACTGGAAATCAACAACAAGAAAAAAACTGCAAAAAACACAAACACGTGGAGACTAAAAAACATGCTACTAAACAATCAATGGATTACTGAAGAAATCAAAGAGGAAATTTTAAAAAAATACCTAGAAGCAAATGAAAACACAGATACAACAGTCCAAAACCTATGGAGCAAAAGCAGTTCTATGAGGCAAGCTCATAGCAATACAAGTCTACTCCAGGAAACAAGAAAAAGCTCAAATAAACAAGCTAACTTTACAGTTACAGAGAGAACAAGCAAGACCTAAAGTTAGCAGAAGGCAAGAAATCATAAATATCAGAGCAGAAATCAATGAAATAGAAATGAGGAAAACCATAGAAAGGATCAGTGAAACCAAAAGCTGGTTCTTTGAAAAGATCAACAAAATTCATAAACCCTTAGCCAGACTTATCAAGAAAAAAAGAGAGGACTCAATAAAATTAGAAATGGAAAGGAAGTTACAACAGACATCACAGAAACACAAAGGATCATAAGAGACTACTACATCCAACTGCATGCCAGTAAAACAGACAACCTAGAAGAAATGGACAAATTCTTAGAAAAGTACAATTTTGCAAGACTAAACCAAGACAAAATAGAAAAGATGAATGGACCAATCACAAGTACTTAAATTGAAACTGTGATTTAAAAACTTCCAACAAACAAAAGTCAAGGACCAGATGGCGTCACAGGGTGAATTCAATCAAACATTTAGAGAAGAGCTAACACCTATCCTTCTGAAACTATTGCCAAAAATTGCAGAGGAAGGGACACTCCCAAACTCATTCTATGAGGCCACCATCACTCTGATACCAAAACCAGACAAAGATACTACAAAGAAAGAAAATTATAGGTCAGTTTCACTGATGAACATAGATGCAAAAATCCTCAACAAATTACAAGCAAACCAAATGAAACAATACATTAAAAGAATTGTACATCATGATCAAGTGGGATTTATACCAGGGATGCAAAGATTTTTCAATATCGGCAAATCAATCATTGTGATACACCACATTAACAAACTGAAGAATAAAAACCATGTCATCCTCTTAATAGATGTATAAAGAGCCTTTGACAAATTTACATTTCTGATAAACACTTTTCAGAAAGTGGGCATAGAGGGAACCTATCTCAACATAATAAAGGCCATATATCACTATTTGCAGATGACATGATAGTGATGTACCAGAAAATCCTAAAGATGTACCTGAAAACTTAGAGCTCATCAATGAATTTGGCAAAGTTGCAGGATACAAAATTAATACACAGAAATCAACTGCATTTCTATATACTAACAAAGATCAGGAAGAGAAACTAGAGAAACAATCCAATTAACATCACATCAAAATTAATAAAATACTTAGGAATAAACCTACCTAAAGAGACAAAAGACCTGTATTCTGAAAACTATAAGACACTAATGAAAGAAATCAAAGATGACACAAACAGATGGAAAGACATAACCATGCTCTTGGAGTGGAAGAGTCAACATTATCAAAATGACTGTACTACACAAGGCAATCTACAGATTCAACGCAATCCCTATTAAATTACCAAGGACATTTTTCACAGAACTCGAACAAAATATTCTAAAGTTTGTTTGGAAGCACAAAAGACCCAGAATAGCCAAAGCCATCCTGAGAAAGAAAAATGGAGCTGGAGGAATCAGGCTCCCTGACTTCAGACTATACTACAAAGCAGTAGTCATCAAAACCTTATGGTACTGGCACAAAGACAGAAATATAGATCAGTGGAACAGGATAGAAAGCCCAGAATTAAACCCACGCACCTACAGCCAACTAATCTATGACATAGGAGGCAAGAATATACAGTGGAGAAAAGACGGCCTGTTCAATAAGTGGTGCTGGGAAAACTGGACAGCCACGTATAAAAGAATGAAATTAGAACACTTCCTAACACCATACACAAAAATAAACTCAAAGTGGATTGAAGACCTAAATTAAATTCTTAGAGGAAAACAGGTGAACACTCTTTGACATAAACCACAGAAATATCTTCTCAGATGCACCTCCTAGAGTAATGACAATAAAAACAAAAACCAAATGGGACTTAATTAAACTTAAAAGGTTCTGAACTCCAAGAAATGCAATTTTGAAATAAAGTATTCAGCCTAAAATTTTTTAAATACACTTAAAAATATTTTTAATGAGGTAAAGAAATGCACTAAGTGAAAAGCAAGGAAATTTTATTATTTCCTTCAGTGAATATGTATAACTGGAAAATATATGTAATTCTGTGTTACTAGAAATATTTTGTTCTATATTTTTCTCCATGAGAAATTTAGGACCAGTTTACATATAAACAAGAAAGATGGTAATGAAGCTCATCTAAGGAATGATTGGAGGAAAATATGAATGTTTAGCCTGGAGTATATGTGTGAGAGCATGATGGCTGTCTTCGAGTCTCTCAAGTACCATAATATGGAAAAGAGTCCATATTTCCTCAGGAAAGTCTCAGAGAGGCCACTAGACCCACTGGTAGGAGCTATAGTCATTGTCAATGTCAAAACGGTTATAGCTCAGTGTAAGAAACACTTTCCAATGGAATGGGGCAAAAAGTGAGTGAATTTCTAGTCACTTGAAGGATTCAAACATAGATTGTCACCTACTTGATTGGACATTATAGAAGAGATTCAAGCATCAGAAGTGTGGCTTTTGGTGTAATCATACCAGCTGTATGAGAAGTGATTTAAACCTTCTGGGACACAATTCTCTATAAAATGGGAATTTTCTAAATTACCTTCATTTTTTTTTAATTCAAGTTTTAAATCGTTTTAATTCTGCATTTTTGTAATTACATTTGGTTATCTTTTCCAGATTTACTTGAGATTGGCTTTGTGTCACTTGAAAGACATCTCACTATATTTGTGAGAATTAATTTAGATGTTTAAAAAAGTATTTGTAAAAATGAAAAACTATGTTTTATATTATTGGTGAACATCACTGACCATTAGGAAAATGCAAATTAACACCACAGTGAGATACCACTACACAATTATTAGAATGGGTAAAATTAAAAATACCAGTGATACCAATTGTTGACAAGATGCAGAGCAATTATATCTCTTATACTTTGCTAGGGGAATATAAAATGGTACAGCCACTCTAGTAAACAGTTGGTACATTTTATATTAAGCTAAAAATATATTTATCATGAAACCTAGTAATCCAACTACTGTATATTTACTCTAGAGAAAACTTCTATTTACACAAAATTCTGTACATAACTGTTCAGATTAGCCTTTTTTGTGATAGCCAAATACTGTCAACAATCCAGTATCCTCCAATGGGTGAATAAATAAACTGTGGTACATTCCATATACTACTCAGCAATAAAAAGGAACAAATTTTATTCATGCAACAATCTGCATGGATCTCAATGCCATTGTGCTAATTGAGAAAGCAATCTCAAAAAGTTACATGTAGTATGATTCTATTTATATGACATTTTCAAAATGGCAAAATTCTAGTGATAGAGAATAAGTGGTGTCAGGAGCTAGGGTTGAGGGGAGGGTGTGACTATAAAAGGATAGCATGAGGAAGTTACTTTGGGGTGGTGGAATAATTCTATATACTAATTGTGGTGATCACTACATTATTATATGTGATAATTCCCAGGCTAGGGCTTGCATCAGGGCTGCAGCTGCCAGCCTATGCCACAGCAACAGCAATGCAGGATCAAAGCTGTGTCTGCGACCTACACCTCAGCTCCTTGCAATGTGGATTCTTAACCCCCTGAGGCCAGGAATCAAATCTGAGTCCTCATGGATACTAGCCAAGTTTTCTACCACTGAGCTAAAATGGAAACTCCTTAAACCTTTTTTTTAATTGAAGAGAGCCCCAGAAATAAGGGTGTGAGATGTACTTACTTGACAATAATTTCACTCTTCTTCTTTAAAGGAATAAATGGTCAAATTGAAAGTAAATTCAGGTAAAACCTTTATATTTTATTCTTATTTTCAAATTTTACAACCCCATTTTCAAAGGAAGTCTCCAGAAAAATATTTTCACGTAAATGTTCACAGCCATCGTTCAAGTGCGATTTTTTTTTTAACTATTTATCCATTATTGTACAGATAAATAGTAGGATCTTGCCAGGTTCTACTTTAGCTGCTGATTCTGTTTTACTGGACTAAATTTACTTTCAATCAAATTGCATAATAAACACAAAAGCTTAAAATTTTTTCCTATCCTTGGTTAAGATTTACAGAGAGTTTGTCCCAAGAGTGAATTTTTCTAATCAGATGATCCTTATGAATACTAAAATATTAGTGTTTCACGGACAGTATAAGACTGTTCTTGGCTAACATGTTCAGTTATTTTCAGTTCTTTTTTCTAGCTATGGAAAAGGTTACATTTCTTCCACAAGTTAGGCAGGGCTGTGTGACTAGTTCTGCTGACGAATAGTGACCAGAGGTGATACGGTCAAAGCATTTAAGATTCAGTGCATGATTCACCAGGCTGTCTTCCCTGGCACCAAGAACCCGGAGATGTCATTCAGGTGGACAGACCAGAGGAAGGAAGAAATTTGGAATGCTGAGCCACTATATGAAGGGCTACCCTGGGGAAACTCCTGGACTCTTAGCAGATTTGCCTGAGTAAGAAATTTCTTTGTGATAAGCCTCTGAGATTTTGGCATAGTTTATTACTGCAGCATTCCCTATCTGAACCTGACAAATAGAATCTGTATACTAACTTCACCTATGTTAAAGCTTTTCACAATCTTTAGTGTTTTTCATATATCACATGATAGTTGTATGTGTAAAAAACTGTGTATATATCTATGTGCAGCTTTTCCAATAAGGAAATATTTAATATAATTAGCATTTCAATTCATAATTTATTTTTCAGTCTCTACCACCAACTTAGGATCTCAAATTTCTAATCAAATTATCAGTATTTTAAATTATGTATATCTATATCTCAAACTTATACCTCATGCTAATCATTATCAACCAGTTTAAAAGGGGTACATTTGTTTATGCAGTCTTTCAATTCACTGAATAACCATGGCTGTTTCTATTCATGTTCCCTAGGAAGCAGACCCTGAGATAGAGTTTTGCATGCAGGAAAATATATTAGGGGGTTCTCTTGGAATTAACACTTATGAAATGCAGGATTGGAAAGTGGGAGAAATTGGGTTGTAAAATAGATATAACAAACCCTAAACTGACCCTTTGGGTCACTCTTCAGCAGTGTTCCAAGTTGAGGCAAGGGTGCTGGGCCTCTGTATTCCCATCCATGATGAGTCACTGGATAAAGTCTGCCCCTAGGAAATGGGTGTGATCTTAGGTAAGGCAATTTCTGGTTGGAGCTGATATCTGGAGAGCTCTGAGCCAGAGTATTCCCAGCAACTGGACAAATAAGTCCTTCAGTCCTGACGAAGAAGCTGGTGTCAGTGGCAACTACCTCAGTGTTCAGTAAACCTGGTAATCATGAAGAGATGATTACCTGACACTTTCACATGATCACCACCTCCATCATCATTATCACATTTACTGACAATTTTACTACGTGCCAGGCACATGTCCTAAGTACTATGAAATTAACTCATCTAATTCCCCATATAGCCCTGTAATAAAATCTCAAATGCTCTGCCTTCAAAAATAAAAATCAGTATAGGTATACAGCAGAAATTGGCACAACACTGTAAATCAACTGTATTTTAACTTTTTTTGTTGTTTTTTTAGGGCTGTACCCACAGCATATCATATGTAAGTTCCCAGGCTAGGGGTTGAATCCAAGCTGTAGCTGCCTGCTTACACCACAGCCACAGCAACACCAGATCCTAGCCACATCTGTGACCTACGCCACACAGTTCATGGCAACACTGGATCCTTAACCCACTGAGCAAGGCCAGGGAATTGAACTTGCATACTCATGGATACTAGTCAGGTTCATTACCACTGAGCCACAATGGAACTCCAACTATATTTTAATTAAAAAAAAAATTAAAAAACACAATATAGATGATTTCCGCAACATACCCCAATCCCAGAAATGCTTTGCTAATGACCAATCAGTAATTCCTATTGTAAGTTACTCTATCTAGTATGAGCAGCCCCATTCAGTGACTCATTGGCCATAATAGTTACTTTTGTCATAGGCTGCACCTTCTAAATCATAGATGGTATTATTAAGGTCTATAATTTACTTTAAAATAACTGAGCATTGATAATATGATTTTATGTGTGAATACATATATGTGTTAATTTAAACACATCATAAGTGCTGTTGATTGCTTTAATTTAGGAATTCACAATCCCAGGTATAGTCAGCTGCTATTTAGCCAAAAGGCCACACTCTAGAGGAAGCTACAAGTGTTTTAGCAATACTTATCTTGACTAACACAAGAATTTTGCTAATTAGCATAATGCATATTAGCAATCAGTTTTCATTGATGAAATCAGTGTTGTTTGAGGTATGTGGATTCGCTAATATTTTTTGACATTCCACCTTTGCTGAAGAATAGGGTATAAAAATCTGCCAAGCACCATAATCTCTATCATTAAAAAAGGTACCAAGATTCAATCCCTAATATGTCCTGTATCCAGCTATTGATTCATTTGGATTCTGGTTGTCTGAATCCTTCCTTAAAATATTACTGCATCTATCCTAAGTGAACATTTCATGCACCTTGTAGTGGTAGCTGGTCTTCAAATGGATCCTTATTTCCCAGTGATACATACCATCCCTTTGTGTAGTTCCCAGGATGACACTGAATAGAGATGACCTGTGTGAATGACATATTCTGGAAATGAAGATAATGCCTTCCAAGGCCAAGCTTTTTTTTTTTTTTTTTTTTTGTCTATTTGCCTTTTCTTGAGCCACTCCTGGGGCATATGGAGGTTCCCAGGCTAGGGGTCTAATCGGAGCTGTAGCCACCGGCCTACACCACAGCCACAGCAATGCAGGATCCAAGCCATGTCTGCGACGCACACCACAGCTCACGCAACGCCAGATCCTTAACCCACTGAGCAAGGCCAGGGATCAAACCTGCAACCTCATGGTTCCTAGTTGGATATATTAACCACTGCCAAGTGGGAACTCCCAAGGCCAAGTCTTAAAAGATGTTGCAGACTCTGCCTTTTTCTCTCTTGGATTATCTATTTTGAAGGAAGACAGCCATCATGCTGTGAAGCTTTTATGGAGGGATCCGAATGGGGTGGAAATCAGGTATACTGCCAATAGTCAGCACTAACATTCTAGCTATGTGAGTGAGCCATTTGAACTAGCCAGGCCTACTCAAGCCTTCAGTTAACAATAGCTCCAGCCAACATCTTGACTTATGAAAGACCATGCACCAAAACTACCCAGCCAACTTGATTTATCCCTTATTTATAGAAACTATGAGATAATAAATATTTGTTGTTATTTTGAGTCACTAAGTTTGGGGGGTAATTTGTTATGCAGCAATAGACGTCTAATACATCATAGCAAATAAGAGAGCTGGAACTGAATTAATTGTTCAGATTTATAAACTATTGTTGTAAGCCTCCCTACTAATAACTATTTAATGTTTAAAATGTCTATTTTATGACTGAATTTGGTCTAATACTTGCTTGCATTATAACTAGTAACAAAGCTATGTCAGAGTAAATGCTCTCTTCACCTACCTCAAAAGTTGGTGGCTACTTTTACCTGTCAAAAAGAACAAAATAATTGTGCATGATCAAATTAACTTTGATAATTTTGCAAGAGCATCCTATTGATTTTTCTGTCTGCTATAGCTCTGTCCATTTCTCTTTATCACCATCATCAATCCAGTCCAAACTACCTTCATCTCTTACCCTGGACCACTTAATCATCTTCCCACTCATTTAGTAATATCCATTGGTGCTCTTCCAACCCATTATCAATTAGAGTTAGAGTGATCCTTTTCAAACAAAAACCTATCCAAATCTATACCATTCCAGCCTCATTTAAAATCTTTTAGGTGTTAGCAAAGATCATAAGGAAAAGACATAGCCTGACATGGCCTACCAAACTCCTGCCCAGTCTGGACCTACCAACATTTTGAGTGTTGTCTTGAACTCGACTCCCTCTTGCTCTCTTAGATTGCCCTGTCACTGGCCTTCCCTCGATTACTAGTACTTTTCCTGTTCCCACTCACAATAAAGATTTGTATATAGTATTTTCTCTGCCTTGAAATTTCTTCCTTTCCTCTTCATCTAGTTCAAATCTGTCTATACTTCATATCTAGTGCATATGTCAGGTTCTTCAGCAAAACTTCCCCCAGTCTCCCTGATTGACTTATGGCACATTATTGACTCCTTGTATACCTGTCACATTGCAATTTTACATTTATTTATGTTATTATCTAATGTTTGTGTTTACTGCTAGATCTTACATTCTATAAGAGCAGGTACCATATCTAATTAACTCATTTATGTATGTCCTGGAGTCCAAGAACATAGTGCATATTTGATAAATATTGTATTAAAGACTTAAAAAGTGATTATCTAATTGAATGAATTCAGATGGGTAAAATGTTGCCTCTGAGCCAGAATGCCTAGATCCAAATTCTGTCACTTCCTAAGTATGTAATGTTAAAATGTTTATATCTCATTGTTCTTTAGATTTTTCCTCTGTAAATTGGAAATAATAATTACCTTATAGGGCTTTACAAGGAATAAATGAGTTAATTTACATTAAGGGCTTAAAGCTACTCCTGACACATTAAGTACTATTTATGGCAAGTTCAATTATTATTGTTATTGCTAATATACTTGGTCATTTTGTCATGCTAGTTCTCTAGGCCATGGATACCAGTTCTTTGTATAAATTCATTCCTTTCTTATAGATAACAAATGTCAAGTGTCTATGTGGAAACAAGAAGCTATGTCAAAGACACAAATTGAGGGCAGAGTTTATAAATCTCTTTGAGCTGTCCAGTTTTGACTGATACCAATGTTAGCCCCCATATCACTGGTGTTTCTTTGATAATTTACTACTTACACAAAAAGATAAAGAAAGCAGTGTTTGAATTAAATGAGAATTTCAGAGAGTTCTATACCTATATTTTACTAGGGCACCAAAAAGAGTTCATGCACCAAAGTTCACACACCAGAAAGAATTGAGCCTACTATCTCTCATTTTGTTTTCATTAGTTACCTATCTGTGCTTCAAATAATGGCAAGAGATTAATATAATATATTAATACTACTGATCTCTTTGGAATATAGATCTTCCATACTTTTTTTTTTTTTTTCCAGTCGCACCCAGGGCATGTGGAAGTTCCCAGACCAGGGATCAAATCTGTGCCACAGCAGTAATCCAAACCGCTGCAGTGATGATGCTGGATCCTTAACCCACCGCATCACAAGAGAACCCCAGACCTTCCATACTTTTAAGGCACTGACTTTAAAATGTTAAAGCTACAGCTTTGTAACTTTTGAACACTATATGTTATAAACTATTGAAATAATGTCTTTTCTGTCTTGACAGTGGAAGTGTTCATCCTCAGTGCAACCACAGCAATGGTTGGATCTAGCTACTATTGCCTTTTACAGAAATTGTGAATGCTGCATTTTATTAGATTCAGCATCACCACCCACAGATAGGTCCCCTGTGAGCTGCCATTAATTTGGACAATAGGTCATAAACCGAAGGGTTGTTTTACATAAGTGTTACAAGTGGTGCATTCTGCTCTTTGTTTACTATCAACCATGAAAAACAACACTGTACTTTCCAGAGAAACTGAGATCACCCAGTCCTTGCAACTTAGGTCATTTTAGTCTTAGAGCGAAAAAAAAAAAAAAAGAATTCTTTTCAACTCCTTGCCAGTTCCTCTTGGCTTTTTTGAGAAGCGATACCTCTGAAAGAAAATAGATCAAAGTTACATGGGACTAAGGGCAGATCAGATAGCTATACTTTGTAGTCTGTTGAAAACAGAGCTAGCTTTACTGGAAAAGAGATTATGTGTTAAAGTTATTAGGAGCAGAGGAAAGGTTTGAGGGCTTACTAGCCTAAAAAACCAACTTCCATTCCTCTACCAACTTGTCAGACCTTAAAGTTCCACCATTAGAAATTCACTTGTTTGCATTTTAAACAATAATTCCTTAAAGAAGTTACCTATGGGAAAAAAGTGAATTCTCTATCAGTTCTTTTTCCTGAAAGTGAATTTTGAAAGCACTGAGACCAAGAGGTAATACTAGCTCCTAAAAGCTCTGATTTGACTTTAGGAGTGCTGTGGAGAGAAAAGGTCAGAAGAGTACAGGTTCCATTTGAGGAGAGGCTAGAGGGAAATCTGTGACCATAGAAAACAGTGGTTTCAATGTGTGATGACTGTGAGGAGAAAGAGAAAAAAGAAGTGGATTTTTTTTTTTCATTTGTTGCTCTGGGCATCTACGATACAAGAAAGGAAATATATTACTATATGATGAGACAGAATGAAAATAACAAAGAGAAAATAGGGGAATCATTCCCCTGTCATGCCTAGAATGTGAGAGCAACTCCACTTTCTTAAATATCCTCGATATTTGCTTTTTTCTGACCATAGTAACACTAAATTCATTCCCCACTTACGTTGATTAGTATATATAAAGCACCTTGAGGGGAATACAAATGCTTTAAGTTTTCTATGTTTGAGAGGCTCTCCAATGTATCCTCTTCTCCAGAAACTCACTCATCAAGGCATAAACCATTTACCTGTTACACTGAATATGATAGATTGAAACCCCTTCCATTAATAAGTGAGGAAACACAGGTCCCTTTGTCTTGTAGTAAGAAACCAAGGAAAATTCAGCAAGTAAAGGTAGGATGAACAGATAAGGAAGGAGGCTGGTACAGGTTTATATACTTACCTATTATTATGTGTTTGATATTTCCCAGTTGAACTAGAAAGGGAAAACAATGTGAGAGAAAAATCTATCACCTTGTGATGAGCAAAGGAATTTGTGGCCAGACAAGAATTTGCCAGTGGGTGTAGGAAACAGTAGGAACAGTAGGAGCAGAGGAGTTGTCCCAATTTACACCCCTACCAGGAATGTACAAGAATAGTAATATCTAATTTTGAAAATGTTAGTGTGTAGTGTTAACTGATTATGGTTTTAATTTGCATTTCCCCCAAGAAAAATGATATTGAATCTTTTTTCACATGCTTCTTGACCATTTAGAGATGTAGATTCATGCAATGCATATTCAAATCTTTTGCCCATTTTTCAAAAAATTGAATTGTTTTTCTCTTATTGATTTATAGTAGTACCTTATATATTTTGGATATAAGTTCTTTGTCAAAGGTGTTTTATATTTTTCTTTTCCTATTCCGTGTATCTTTTTTTCATTCTCTTAAATTTTATTTTATTTTCGCTTTTTAGGGCCACACCCACAGCCTATGGATGTTCCCACGCTAGGGATCGAATTGGAGCTTCAGCTGCCAGCGAAAGCCACAGTCCAGAGCCACAGAAATGTGGGATCCAAGCTGCATCTATGACCTACACCAAAGCTCACAACAATGCCAGATCCTTAACCCACTGAGCAAGGCCAGGGTTCAAACCTACATCCCCATGGATTCTAGTTGGGTTCGTTAACCTCTGAGGCACAAAGGGAATGCCCTAAAAATGATTTTTAATAAATGAAAGTTCTTAAATTAATGAAGTCTATTTTATTAGTCTCTTTTTTCATGATTTGTGCTTTTGTGTTTAAGAAACATTGACTATCTTAAGGTCATGAAAATATTCTCTTATGTTTTCTTCTAGAAGTTTCATTGTTTTATGCTTCACTTTAGATCTTTGATCCATTTTGAGTTAATAAGTGTGTATAATATGAGAAAGGGGTCAGGGTTAAAAACTGTCCATATAAATATTCAATTGATCCAAGACCATTTATTCAAAAGATTATCTTTTCCTCCACTGACTTGCACCTTTGTCAGAAATCACATAATTTTAAACGTGTGATGACTTCCCTGAAATATTCTATCAAATATATTGTTTGAGTGAACAATACATTCAGCTGGTAAAAAAAAATCAAAATAAGAAATGAAAAAAGAGCAGTCACAACAGATACTACAGAAATACAAAAAACCATGAGAGAATACTATGAACACTTGTATGCCAACAAATTTGACAACCTAGAAGAAATGGACAACTTTCTAGAGACTTACAGCCTGCCAAAACTGAACCAATAAGAAACAGATAAACTAAACAGACTGGTCACTAGAAATGAAATTGAGTATGTCATAAAAAAAAAAAAAACCTACAAATAAAAGTCCAGGACCAGATGGCTTCAAAGAAGAATTCTAACCAACATACAAAGAGGAACTTATACCCATCCTCCTTAAACTTTTTCAAAAGGTTGAAGAAGAAGTAACACTCCCAAAGACATTCTATGAGGCCACCGTCACTCTAATTACAAAACCAGACAAAGATACCACCAAAAAAGAAAACTGTAGGCCAATATCTTTGATGAATATAGATGAAAAAATTTTTCAACAAAATTTTAGCCACTGAATCCAACAACATATAAAAAAAGATCATACACCACAACCTGGTGGGATTCATCCCAGGTTCATAAGGATGGTTCAACATATGCAAACCAATCAACATCATACACCACATTAACAAAAGAAAAGTCAAAAACCACATGATCATCTCAATAGATGCAGAGAAAGCATTTGACAAAGTCCAACATCCATCATGAAAAAAACTCCTACCAAAGTGGGTATAGAGGGAACATATCTTAACATAATCAAAGCCATTTATGACAAGCCCACAGCAAATATAATACTCAAGGGAGAAAAGCTGAAAGCCTTCCCACTAAAATCTGGAACAAGACAAGAATGCCCACTCTCAACACTGTTATTCAACATAGTACTGGAAGTTCTAGACACAGCAATTAGACAAACAAAAGAAATAAAAGGTATCCAAATAGGAACAGAAGAGGTTAACACTGTCACTCTATACATGATACTCTATATAGAAAACCCTAAGTACTCAACCCAAAAACTACTTGAACTGATCCAAAAATTCAGCAAAGTAGCAGGATATAAGATTAACATGCACAAATCCATTGTATTTCTGTTTACTAACAATGAAGTATTAGAAAAGGAATAAAAAATATAACACCTTTTAAAATTGCACACCAAAAAAACCAAATACCTGGGAATACACCTGACCAAGGAGGTGAAAGACTTATATACTGAGAACTACAAAACATTGATCAAGAAAATTATAGAAGATGTAAAGAAATGGAAAGATTTTCCATACTCCTGGGTTAGAAAAAATAATACTGTAAAAATGGCCATACTACCCAAAGCAATCTACAGATTCAATGCAACCCCTATCAAATTACCCAGGACATTTTTCACAGGACTAGAACAATCAATTCAAAAATGTATACGGAAACATAAAAGACCCAGAATTGCCAAAGCAATCCTGAGGAACATAAGCCAAGCAGGAGGCATATCTCTCCCAGACATTAGGCAATATTACAAAGCCACAGTCATCAAGACAGTGTGGTACTGGTACAAAAACAGACATACAGACCAATGGAACAGAATAGAGAACCCAGAAATAAACCCAGACACCTATGGTCAGTTCATCTTTGACAAAGAAGGCAAGATTATAAATAGGAAAAAGACAGTCTTTTCAGCAAGTAATGCTGGGGAAACTGGACAGCTGCATGTAAATCAGTGACACTGGAACACACCCTCACGCCATGCACAAAAATAAACTCAGAATGGCTTAAAGACTTAAATGTGAGACAAGACACCATCCAAGTCCTAGAAGAGAACATAGGCAAAACATTCTCTGACATCAACCATACAGATGTTTTCTCAGGTCAGTCTCCCTAGCAACAGAAATAAAAGCAAAAATAAACCAATGGGACCTCGTCAAACTGACAAGCTTTTGCACAACAAAGGAAACCAAAAAGAAAACAAAAAGACAACTTAGAAAACGGGAGAAAATAGTTTCAAAGGATGCAACTGACAAGGGCTTAATCTCTAGAATATACAAGCAACTTATACAACTCAACAGCAAAAAAGCCAACAACCCAATGGAAAAATGGGGAAAAGACCTAAATAGACATTTCTCCAAAGAAGTTATACAGATGGCCAAGAAGCACATGAAAAAATGCTCAACATCCCTGATTATTAGAGAAATGCAAATCAAAAGTACCACGAGATACCACCTCATACCAGTCAGAATGGCCATCATTAGTAAGTCCCCAAATAACAAACGCTGGAGAGGGTGTGGAGAAAAGGGAACCCTCTTGCACTGTTGGTGGGAATGTAAATTGGTACAACCACTATGGAGAACAGTATGGAGGTATCTTAGAAATCTGTACATAGAACTACCATATGATCCAGCAATCCCACTCTTGGGCATATATCCAGACAAAACTTTCCTTGAAAAAGACACACGCACCCGCATGTTCTTTGCAGCACTATTCACAATAGCCAAGACATGGGAACAACCCAAATGTCCACTGACAAATGATTGGATTAGGAAGAGTGGTATATATACACAATGGAATACTACTCTGCCATAAAAAAGGACAAAAATAATGCCATTTGCAGCAACATGGATGGAACTAGAGACCCTCATACTGAGTGAAGTAAGTCAGAAAGAGAAAGACAACTACCATATGATATCACTTATATCTGGAATCTACTATATGGCACAAATGAACCTTTCCACAGAACAGAAAATCATGGACACGGAGAAAAGACTTGTGGTTACCAAGGGAGAGGGGGAGGGAGTGGGATAGATTGGGAATTTGGGGTTAATAGATGCAGACTATTGCATTTGGAATGGATAAGCAATGAGATCCTGCTGTGTAGCACTGGGAGCTATGTCTAAATCACTTATGATGGAGCCTGATAATGTGAGATAAAAGAAAGTATACATATATGTGTAACTGCATCACCATGCTTTACAATAGAAAATAGGCAGAATACTATAAACCAGCTATAACAAAAAAAACTTTGTATAAAAAAATCAAAACAAATTAGTGAAGAAACTAAATTCAAAAGAGTGCAAAATTTCAAATGATGAAGAGCAGAAGTAAATCTACCTTCTATCTTTTTTGTGATGTTTCTTCTCCAGAAGCTATCACAAGTGTCAGTGCCCAGATATGCCAATAACTCTGCTTAGCTTTTTAGGGTCCTGAATGGAGACACCCCTTTATTCCAAAGTCTACCCTCAGATTCTAATGTAATGACTTCTTTAGGTGATTATGTTTCTAGGTCGTTCTGATACCAGTTTGTTCCAACATAATTTGAAAGTCCATTTTCCTTCACTCTTTTAAAAAGCATATGACTGGATTTATTTTAAAGCCCAATTAGATAAAGCCTGTATTTTGTTAGGAGGATTCAACTTACTTATATTTATTGTATTTACATTTATTCCTGCCACTTTATATTTTTTACTACTTTTTCTTTTCTGCATTTTGTGGAATTAATTAAGCTTGTCTTTTTTGTTTGTTTTAGTAGTTTATAAATATTATCTTATTTTTATTCTGTTCCTAGATATTTAAATTTTAACTTCCATATTATATATATTTGCTCCTAAAATCTAGAATTAAGCAGCATATGTAAACTGCCCTTGATCCTGCCCTTCTCCTCTGTTTTCTCATACAACTTAAACAGAAGCAGATCTGACTGCAGCTTATAATTTGGGGGGTCCTCTTTAAAATAATTTTAAATTCTAAATTTAAAAATTGAGTAAGAGAGTGAACATTTATTTAGAATGAGAAAAGAAATTAGAACAAATTATAACTTAAAATTTTGCAAATTTACAAATCCTTAAAAAAGGATAGTTCCATGTGAGAAAAAGAGAGTGTGTGTGTGTGTATGTGTGTGTGAATGGGTCACTTTGCTGTACAGTAGAAAATTGACAGAAAACTGTAAACCAACTATAATGGAAAAATTAAAATTATGATAGTTCCATAAACATAACAGTATCTAGAGAAATCAGTATTTTTATTAACTGCCTGGGACACTTCCATGAACTTTTTTTCCATGCATTTTCTTTCTTTTCTTTTTTTGAATCTGTAGGTTTGCATTTCTTTCTTTCTTTTTTTTCTTTTTTTTTTTTTAGGGCCATGTCCACAGCACATGGAGGTTCCCAGGCTAGGGGTTCAATTGGAGCTATAGATGCCAGCCTACACCACAGCCACAGCAACACCAGATCTGAGCCATGTTTGTAACCCACACCACAGCTCACAGCAACACTGGATCCTCAACCCACTGAGTGATGCCAGGGATTGGACCCGCAACCCCATGGTTCCCAGTTGGATCCATTTCCACTGTGCCACCATGGGAATTCCTTGCACTTCTGATTATGGAAAGACTAACCCACAAACTGCCTTCTAGCTGTGTATATTTCATGCTTGATCCCTGCCCCCCCCCCACTATCTATATAACTTCCAGTGCTGGGTACCATGGGATACTCTCACATCATGACACAGTCCTAGGCTCTGCAGCTTTGCCAAGTGAGTCAGCATAGTTAGAAACAGGATTCCTAAGAATCCTTCAAACTGACTATGAACTACCTAAGTATATTGTCCTATATCCAAATTAATTTCCTCAACTCAACTCCCCCTGACCAAATCCCAAAAATATCCATGGCTACACAGTACTGTTGGTCTGGAAATGTATAACAGAGAGGAATTCAGAGAATAAACAAGAAGTGATCAAATGAGTACTTTAGCAAGACTATTTTAATATTTTCAGCTATTTTATATTTTACGGAAGTTTTTTTTTTTTTTTTTTGCCTAGTCTCACCACATTATTTAATATAGTATTGGAAGTCCTAGCCACAGCAATCACAGAAGAAAAAGAAATAAAAAGAATACAAATTGGAAAGGAAGAAGTAAAACTATCACTGTTTGTAGATGACATGATAGATATTATACATTGAAAATTCTAGAGAGTTCCCATCGTGGCACAGTGGTTAATGAATCTGACTAGGAACCTTTAGGTTGCGGGTTCGATCCCTGCCCTTGTTCAGTGGGTTAACGATCTGGCGTTGCCGTGAGCTATGGTGTAGGTTGCAGATGTGGCTCAGATCCCGTGTTGCTGTGGCTCTGGCATAGGCTGGAAGCTACAGTTCCGATTCCACCCCTAGCCTGGGAACCTCCATATGCTGTGACAGTGGCCCAAGAAATGGCCGAAAAAAAAAAGAAAAAGAAAATTCTGAAGATACCACCAGAAAATTATTAGAAATAATAAATAAACTCAGTAAAGTTTCAGGATACAAAACTAATATATAAAAATCTGTTGCATTTCTATACACTGACAATGAATTATTAGAAGGAGAGATTAAGAAAACAATCCTATTTACAACTGCATCAAAAAGAATAAAATACCTAGGCTAAATCTAACATAGGAGCTAAAAGATCTGTACTTGGAAAGCTATATGACACTGATGAAAGAAATTGAAAATATGCATTCCCTGGTGGCTCAGTGTGTTAAGAATCTGGCATTGTCACTGCTATAGCATGGGTTTGATCCTTGACCCAGGGACTTATACATGCCAGAGGCATGGCAAAAAAACAAAGAAAATCAGACAAGAAACCCCCACATTTTTATTATTTTTCTGTTCACTGTATGGAAAGGTAAAAGAAAAAAGAAAGAAACTGAAGATGACACAAACAAATAGATGTATCATACTCATGGATTGCAAGAATTAATTTGTTAGATAACAGTACTCCCTAGCAATCTACAGATTCAATGCAATCTCTAATGGCATTTTTTCACAGAAATAGACCAAATCAATCTCAAGTTTGGATCAAAACATAAAAGACCCTAATAGTCAAAACAATCTTGAGATAGGAGAATAAAGCTGGAGATAATCATGCTTCCTGATTTCAAGCTATACTACAAAGCTACAGTAACCAAAGCAGTCTGATACTGGCATAAAAACAAACATATAGATCAGTGAACCCAGAAATAAATCTGTGCTTATACATGACAAAGGCAGTAAGAACATACAGTGGAAAAGACAGCCTCTTCAATAAATGGTGTCAAACTGGACAACTACATGCAAAAGAATCAAACTGGACTACTTTGTTATACCACATACAAAAATAAAATGAAATGGATTAAAAATAAAATGAAATGGATTTAAGACCTGAAACCATAAAACTTCTAGAAGAAAGCATCAACAGTGTGCTCTTTGACATCAGGCTTATCAATATTTTTTTTGCATCTATATCCTCAGGCAAAAGAAATAAAAGCAAAAATAAACAAATGGGACTACATAAAACTAAAAACTTTTGCACAGAAAAGGAAGCTATGAACAAAAATGAAAAGGCAGCCTACTGAAAGGGAGACGATATTTGCAAATGATATATTAGATAAGAGGTTAATATCTCAAACCCATAAAGCTCAACATCAAAAAAAAAATTCAAAAATGATTAGAGGATCTGAACAGACATTTTTCCAAATAAGATATGCAGATGGCCAACTGAAACATGAAAAGATGCTGAATATCACTATTCATCAGGGGGAATGCAAATCAAAGCCACAATGAGTTATCACCTCACATCTGTGGGAATGGCTATTATCAAAAAAATAAATAACAAGGTTTGGTAAGGATGTGGAGAGAAGTGACCCACATATACTGTTTGTGGGGATGTAAACTAGTACAGTTACTATGGAAACAGTATGGAGTTTCTCAAAAAATTAAAAATAGAACTACCATGCAATCCAGAAATTACACTTCTGTATATTTTTGTGAAGAAAACAAAAAAAGATACATTCACCACCAAGTTTTTTCAGCATTATTTACAATAGCCAAGATACTGCAGCAACGTAAGTGCCCATTAATAGATGAGTAGATGAAGAAGATGTGGTATATTTATACAGTGGAATATTATTCAGCCATATGAAAGAATAAAATCTTGTCATTTGCAACATGGATGGACCTAGAGGGCATTATGCTAAGTGAATGTACCATATTACATATATGTGGAATCTGAAAAACAAATGAACAAACAAAACAGACTCGTAGATAGAATAAACAGGTATTTGCCAGATGGGATGGGGGTGGGATGGGGGTTAAATGAAAGAGGTGAGGGAGATACAGAGGTAGAAATTTCTAGTTACAAAGTAAAGTCATGAGGTGAAATGTACAGCTGGGGAATATAGTCAATGAAATTATAATAACTTTATATGGTGACAGATGGTAACTAGACTTATTGTAGAGATCATTTTGTAATGTATAGTAATATTTAATCACTATGTTCTGCACTTGGAACTAACAGAGTGTTGTAGATCAATTATACTTCAATTAAAAATTTTTTAAATAATAGGCATATATATTGATATATCCATATATACTTATGTATGCCAAGGATATCACCATAAGAGCCTGAAAAGAAATTGAAAACTGTCTTGGGAAAGGAAATGGAGGCTGGAGGATGGTAAAAGGGAAGAAGGAGATTCTCCTTCACTGTTTGCCTTCTTGTAACTGTTAAAGCTTTCATTATTATTATCATCATCATTAGTAGTAGTAGTAGTATTTTTATTATTATTCTCTTTACACTGTACATATACTACTTATTCAATATCTAAAAGAAAAAGAGTAAACATCTTTTCAAATCCAAAAGAAGATCATAGTGTATTAGGTCAAGCAGCTAACTCTCCTCATACTTTTTCCTATTTACCTATAAACTAAAAAATACTACTATGGTCTGACTATGTGAGTCCCTGCCAAATTTGTAAGCTAAAAACCTAACTCCAAGAGCTAATAGTATTAGCACATGGGGCTTTGGGGAAGTGCTTAGGTCATGAAGATGGAATCCTTATGAATTGAATTAGTATTTTTATAAGAGAAACCATACAGAGCTCCCTACCACCTTCTGTGAGGACACAGAGAGAAGTCACTATGAGCCAAAAAAGGCCTTCACCAGAACATGACCTTCCTGGCACCTTGATCTTGGGCCTCTCAGCCCCTAGAACTTTGAGAAATAAATTTCTGTTGTTTATAAACTACTCAGTCTGTGATATTTTGTTCCAAATGGACTAAGACAAATATTTTCTTGCCTTGTTTTAGGCTCAAATGCTTAATACTTTATTTATTGATTTATTTGTTGATTTATTTATTTTTGTCTTTTTGCCTTTCCTAGGGCCGCTCCTGTGGTATATGGAGGTTCCCAGGCTAGGGGTCGAATCGGAGCTATAGATGCCAGCCTACACCAGAGCCATAGCAATGCCAGATCGAAGCCGCATCTGCGACCTTCGCCACAACTCATGGCAATGCCGGATCCTTAACCCACTGAGCAAGGCCAGGGATCAAACCCGCAACCTAATACTTTCTCAATTTAGAATTATATTGTCCTACTTTAAAAATAGGTATGATTTATTGATTTATTCGGAATTCTTCCCTTTGGCACATTTCCTAAAAGAGTTTGCATCTGACAAAGATTATTTCTTTAAATATTTGATAGGATTCACCAATAAAATCATCTGGGCCTAGAACTTTCTCTGCAGGATGGTTTTTCATTAAAAATTCAATTTCTTCAAGTAAAGGGCTATTCAGATTTTCTGTTTAATTTTTTGTCAGTATAGAGTAAGTTATATTTTTCAAAGAATTTGTCTATGTCATATAAGTTGTTGAATTTATTGCCATAAAGAACATAATATTTCCTTAGCATCCCTTTAATTCTTTAAGATCTGTATTGATACACCATCTTTTATTGACATCGGTAACTTGTATTGTCACTTTCGCTCTTTTTTGTCTTCCTTTTTTTTCCCTAGCTAGAAGGACAATTCCAGCTAGGAATTTTTCATTTTGGTTACTCTTTTCAAAGGGCTGGGTTTTTTTGGCTTTGTAAATTTTTTTCTGTTGTTTCCTATTTCATTGCTTCATGTCCTTATTTCTATTATTTCACTTTCCCCACTTATTTGAAGGTTACCTTGCTTTTCTTTGTCTATTAACTTGGAGACTTGAATTACTATTTTTATAATTTCTTTTCTAATATATGCATTTAGAACTGTAGCTTTTTCTCCAATCACTGTTCTAGCTGCATCTCATAAATTTTGGTATGTTGTACTTTCATTATTCAGTTTGAAATATTTTCTCTTTTTGTATTTTTTATTAAAGTATAGCTGATTTACAATGTTGTGCCAATTTCTGCTGTACAGCAAAGTGACTCAGTCATACATATATATATATTATTTTTCTCATATAATCCTCTATCATGTTCTATTCCAAGATATTGGACAGAATTACCTGTGCTATACAGTAGGACATCATTGACTATCTATTCTAATTGTAATAATTTGCATCTACTAACCAAAATCCCCAGCCCATCCCACTCTCCTACCCTCACTGTTCCCCATGTCTGTGAGTCTGTTTCTGTTCTGTAAATAGGTTCATTTGTGCTATATATTAGATTCCACATATACATGGTATTATATGGTAAGTGTCTTTCTCCTTCTGACTTCAATTAATATGAGAATCTCTAGCTGCATCTATGTTGCTGCAACAGCTTGAAATACTTTCTAAATTCCATTGTGATTTTCTTTTTTAACGCACTGGGCTAATTAAACATATAATGTAAATTTCAAATATTTTCATTTTTGGAAATGTATCTTATTATTTATATTTAGTTTAATTTCATGGTGATCAGATACTTTTAAAGCCTTCAGTCATGGAATTATCATTGTGGCTCAGTAGGTTTAAGAACCCATGCTGTGTCTCTCATGATGTTGGTTTGATCCCTGGCCTTGCTCAGTGGGGTAAGGATCTAACATTGCCGCAAGATGCAGCAATGGGTTTCAGTGTTGCTGTGGCTTGATGTAGGCTTGCAACTGCAGCTCTGATTCAACCTGTAGGCTGAGAACTTCCATACCTCACAGGAATGTCCATAAAAAGAAAAAAAAAGACTTAAATCTTTTAAAATTTATTGACTTGTTTTATGGCTCAGCATATGATATATTTCAGTGAGCATACCATGTATACATGAAAAGAATGGATATTCCAGTGGGGGTTTTTTGTTCCATAGTATTCTATAAATGTCAGTTAGGTCAAGAAAATTGTTAGTGTTCAGATCTGTATCTCATTTTTTTTTTGACTGTTCTATGAATTGCTGGGAGAGGGGTGTTAAATATCCCATGGTTGTAGATTTGTCTATTTCTTCATTTAATTGTTAATTTTTATTTCATGTGCTTTGAAAGTTTTTATTTTTATATATTCTTAAAGAATTGATCCTTTTATTATTATTATTTCCCTATCTTTTGTTAATTTCCTTTGCCTTGACGTCTGTTTGATCTGATATTCATATAGTCACTTCAGCCTTCTTTGGTTTTTTGCAGGGTTTATATAATGTTCAAACTTTTTACTTTCAACCTAGCCATGTCTCTAAAGTAAATTTCTTTTAGGAAACATGTAGTTGGGCCTTGCTTTTTGATAAAAAATACTCATCCTGAAAATTTTTGTTTTTATCTGGAGTTTTTAACCAATTTATATTCTGGTTCTTTTTATTTTTACCACTTTACTGTTTGCTTTCCATTTATTCCACTAGCTGTTTGTTTCTTCTTATCCACAGGTTTTAGGCTAATTGAACATTAATTGTTTAAGCCAGTGAGACTGCAAGTTTTTAGTCACCCAGTATGGCATCAGCTGGCCAAAAATCCCATAAAAACAGGATGTTCACTTAGTGTCATTAACTTTATCAATTAATTTGTCTTATTCTCTCCAGCTTTTGATTGCTTTTGGTTATATTCCCATGACTTTAGATAGCCACTTTTGATATATTGTTCACATTTTATCATTGTTACATGTGGAACAGTTTGCTCAAGAAGAGCTACGCTCCCTTTGCTAAAGATGAGAAATAATTTTTAAAGCTTATAACAACTCTGCTACAATGCCCCTCACACATACAATTCTAATGAATCTAGGTGTTTATGTGACATCCATCAGTTTACAGCTGTGGTTTTCTACTATCAGTGCAATCATAAAAGCTTGCTACATGATTTTTCTGTGTGTGATATATTTAGAATGTTGGTAAGAAACTGAATAAGCAATATCTTAAGTGTTTACTTTTGGATAGTAGAATTAGATTTTTTTTTTTTTCTCCTTCAAGCTTTTTGGAATTTTTCAAATTTCTATAATTGAATTTCTTTATAACTGAAATGAAGATATTAATTTTTTTAATGATTGCCCCATGGCATATGGAAGTTCCCAGGCCAGGGACTGAATCCAAGCCACAGCTGCAACCTACAGCTGCAGCAATGCCAGATCCTTTAACCCACTCTGCAGGGATAGGGATCAAACTCGCACCTCCGCAGCAACCTGAGCCACTGCCGTCAGATTCTTAACCCACTGCACCACAGCAGGAACTGCGACATCAATTCCTTTTGACTAAGTGAAATGAAAGGACACTAACATCTCCTGAGCACTTACTATCAGCTGGGTAGTATCCTAGGCACTATTCCATTTAAAACTTGTATAATATTTTTTAAACCAGAGGAAAGTATTTTTTGATTAACTGTTAAAGTGTGACTTAAAAGTATATTTCTTTTTCATCCTAATGATGTCTCTTGGTTGTTGTTTTTTCCAGTAGGAGCCTTTCTGTGTCCTCTCCAGGTTAACATTAGTAAATGAGGTCTAGACACACATCAGTATCTGATATGCAGTATGGATGAGAAAAGCCAATGCTCCTTCAATATACCCAGGCATTAAATTTAACCTTTGACAGTCTTGGGAAGGGACAGTTTACCTCTGCCTTCCTGATACTCTTGAGTTACCTAAACTGTGGAGGATCTTGTCCTTTCAGCTAAGAAGCAATTCAATATTTCACTTAATTCCGGAACTTCATTTCACCTTACCAGTTTAATTTTTTCTTCTCACTCTTTCAGACTGATTAAGTAAGGAGAGTATAGTTATCATAGAACAAGGCTGAGCAATGTATAGTCTACTATATGCACAGAATCCGAGGCCAAGCAAACTCTTCAACACTCATTTCCTGAGGACCAAAAGCAGCTTCTATGTTCTTGCCCTCGGGCTTACTCTCAGTGCTTTCTAGGTAAAACTGCCTTGAATTCCCTTTCCTAATGTGGAAAAGGTGATTGGATTGAGTCATGTTTCACCTGAAGTATTTTGGCCCCTTATCTGAACTAGTCATTACATCTTGAGGCAGTTGTAACTAGGACTACTGTAATGATCTGACAAAAGGCCCATTCCTTCAACATTATCAGTCATTAACCCTCCAAGACAAGATGTGACATGCCACAGCCCTCAGACAGTTCATCCAGTAGGATCTCTTCTTGACAAATATAATCCCCTTTCACCTTTGTTCATGACAATTTTATTTCTTTCATCGTGTCAAACTACCAATTTTTCCAAGTCAGCACTTCCTAGTTAGACCAAGGGAATTTTTTTCACTTCAAAGGGAGGTGCTACTATCTTTTCACTTTTGATTGTATCTTACTTTAATTGGCCTTTCTTAGAATAGTACTTTTCAGTAGCCATATATTTAAAATGGCAAAGCTTGACACTAATGCCTATCAATGTTTTCTTTATCATTATCTTTGTTGCAAATTTTACAGATTGAGGTATAAGAGCCTGTTTTTATCATAGGCACTACTTCAGTGTTCAACGTGCAATACTTATTCCACAGATGCGATGTCAAAATGAATCCAGCAATTGGGATATCTGCCTTAAAGTAAAAGAGAAGCAGGACACTTTGTGTCTAGTCTTCAATTCTTAACTTTAAGTAACTGCCTACCCAGGAAATTATAAAATAAATTCTTTTATAAAAATGGGATCATTGGTTCAAAGTATCTCTATTCTTTCCCCTCTGGTGGTTAACCCTATACAAAACTAAAAAACTGATACCAAAATTAAGAACCACTTTTCTGTGAAGACATGATTCCCCCTGGAGAGTCTCATTTGCTAGAATCCAGGTTCAACTATCTGAAACCTAATGCAAGTTTATAAACAGAAGCATAAAGAAACATGTTTTTTTCCCATTGACTTAAAATGTAACTAGGCAAACAGTACAGGAGAGTGCATGGGCAAACTAGCTGAGAGACTCAGGGGAAAAATAGATAACAGAAAATATAATGGCCTACTAACAGTCTGAGGTGAAAACCTACAGATGGTCAAGAAAAAGGCATTCCAAGTCAAGTTCAGGAACTGGCTGAATGGAAATAAGGAAAGTAGACTCTGAAGTTGCCAGATGACATCTGAAGGCATAAGGGTATGGACTCTTGTATTGTGCTCAGATATTCTTTCCAGATAAACCTTCTCAAAGTTTCATGAGACAGAGTTTATCAGAGGTTACCTTAGGATAAAAAAGAGAAGAAAATAAGTAAGGAAGGGATAGTAACTTCAACATATGATTTAAGAAAGAACTGTTCTCTCTTGAAAACTGTTACATGGAGTCTAACAGGATCATCTGCACAGTAATGAGAGTTGAATGGATGGGCTCTCTGAGTAACTGAAAGAGATTGAGTGCTCAAGTTCTGAGGGATCAACAAGGATCTATCTACTTTATAGAACAGGGAAATCTACCCAATACTCTGTGATGGCCTATGTGGAAGAAGAATCTAAAAAAGAATGTATATATGTGTATACATATAACTGAATCACTTTGCTATATACCTGAAACGAACACAACATTGTAGATCAACTATACTCCAATAATTAAAATAAAAATTAAATTAAAAAATAAAATTATGTAAATCAACTATAATGGAAAAAACAAAAATCATTTAAAAAATAAAATATTTATTTCCAGATAACTTTCAGATTTTCAGTTACAGTGTAAACCCAAATTTAGAGGTTTACAGTTATTTTATTTTCTTAAAAGTGTAGTTAGATGTTCTCTATTTCCTCAACGTATGTAATTTTTAAAAATAATAGTCTAGATTATGAACTAGAAATGCTAGTTATTATCACCTAATAGTTTTATACAATGGGGCTAATTGTTTAGTAATTGTTCCATATTCTCTTATTTTTTGTTTCTTTCTCTCTTAATTAGATTTTCAGTACCTCTAGGGCTAGATAAATATCTTTCACTTAAAAAGCCTGACCTCTGAATGTTGAACTGATTTTCACCAAATTGAGATTATGTTGGGCTAATTTGAGTGAAACTAAAGATTCAAAAATGTGATAATCCCTCAGGGCAGTGGAACTTGAAGCACAAACAGGGGCCCACGTGACTATTCACTGGGAGAGGTACACCACAGGCAGCAAGATGCACATGCAAGGGAGTAAATAGGCCTGGTTTCTAAGGGACGGGGATTCCAAGTAGCAGTTGCTTTGCAGCCAGCTGCTTCTCACGGGGGGCAACTCTAGGTGTGTACTCCAGAGAAAGCAGCAGTAGCGAATTATTTATTCTCTTTATATCTTTATTTTTATGATAATATACATCCATTGTAGGACATGAACATGGGTAAAACAAGTTATTGTTAAACAAATGACAATATTTACTAATCTTCCAATAATTGCAAATATAAAATCTAGGAAAAATGGATTGGATTATGATTTCTAAAGAAACTACTGGACCCAGCCACTGGGATTCCTCACCATTCTCTCTGTTTCCAGAACCTCTGCAACCTCCTCTCTTCTCCATTTCCCCCAATTCACACAAGCAGTGTAAAAGCAAAGCTAGTTTTTAGCTGTGATTAGTAGCTGATTCATATAATAAACTGAAAAGAGCCATTCAAGGAAAAAGAAAAACGTATACTATAATAGAAGACACATAGCATTCACTCATAGTTTCTAAAGTATATATATATATATATGCATATATAGATGTATATGTGTATATATTATATATGGCTATATTATGCATAAATACAGTTACAAGACAATCATCACACATTGAAAGTGGTATATATTATTAAAATCTATCATCTATAATATTTCTATTTAATGAATCCAAATGCTTTAATGATTACTGAATGAAAGCAAGCTGATAAACTGCAAGTTATGTGTAGAAAATCGGTCTACAATTTTCAAGACTATATTTGAAGTCTTCTTGAAATAGAAGTAAACAGAAAACAAGTCTAATCGTTTGCATAATTGTAGTTAATATATAATTAAAATGTACCACATGGTTTTTAAACTTGTGATTTAAAATTACTTGGTATTGGAGTTCCCGTCATGGCTCAATGGTTAACAAATCCGACTAGGAACCATGAGCTTGCGGGTTAGATCCCTGGCCTTTCACAGTGGGTTAAGGATCCAGTGTTGCCATGAGCTGTGGTGTAGGTTGCAGTCTCGGATTGAATCCCCTGTTGCTGTGGCTCTGGCATAGGCAGGCGGCTACAGCTCCAATTAGACCCCTAGCCTGGGAACCTCCATATGCCTCCAGAGTGGCCCAAGAAATGGCAAAAAGTGAGAAAAAATAAAATAAAATAACTTGGTATTAAGTGTGAAAAATGCCTCTTCTAAATTATTCCTAAAATAAAACTTAATTGCATAAATATATAATACTTAATAGCTTCATAACTGTGGCAGAGTTCTGTGTTTTATTCCCTTGTTTTATTTGTCTGGATCACATATGAAGAATTCTAGTTCTTCATTTGGCATCTTTCAGAAGTACTAAATTTGTACACATAAAAAAGGAATTATATTTTTTTCCTTATGTGATTTCAGAAAGTAAACAAACTCGTGGTTTTATTAACCTTATAACCATGCATCAGACTTAATGTTAAATATATTGCTTGTGTATCCAAAAAATATTTTTTAAATGGGGAGGAAATAGGCTATTTCTTGAAAGACAAAAGAAACACAGAACCAAGGATTATGTATGTGCATTTGCCATAAACTTAAGCAGCATTTTTTTGAAGGAGAAGAAAAATAAAACATTTTTCTCTCCCTCAATTAGAGTTTTTTAAAATATTTGTCACGTGCAGCTAATAATGGGAAGCATAACAGAGACAACAGCAGAGATATAGTTGCTTGATATGATTGCCATGAGATTTAATTCAGCCCAGCATGTGTGAGAACTTGGCCTGGCCTTTTAGCTCTACTGTACTCCAAGGTGTGTGGTGGTGTGCAATGGCCAATAGCTCAAGTGCCAGGTGATTGAGGATTTCAAATGTCAGAATACAGACACTATCCATAATTTGTCAAGCGGTGAAGAACAATTAAAGAATAAGAGGAAAGGAAGAGGAGGAACTGGTACCTAAAATAATCTGGTATGAAATTTTTGAAAGATAGTATCTAACTCAGGCATGTACTAATTATCTCTACTGATAATCGTAAAATCTGTACTTGGACTTCAAAAAATGGAGTCTTAGCTAATAAATCAGCCTCTAAGTGCAAGTGAAATCTTACTTACAGGCAAGTGGGGGTGGTGGTAAATCTGACAAGTAGTTTTCAAATATTTTTAGTAGTGAACACTTAGATTTAAAAAGAAAAAAAGCAAACATACACAACATTTCACTAAAAACTGATGAAAACAGAACTGCTCTGGTTGACATTGGGATGAGGATAGGGGCACCCAACATGTCTCAGTATGGCTTCCAGGATTCCCTGAACAATTTTAGGGCATTACCCAACAAAAGTAAAAAGGATCAGATCACCTCTTCAGGTCCTTTATATTCCCTCATCAGTGATAAAGCAGCCTGGCCTCTATAAAGATGTGTCCTTAGATTGTTACTAATCTCCAAATTAGCCAATACCACTAAAGTATGCAAGTATTCCCACTAAATCTCTTTTGGGAATCCCTCAGGCCCGCAAGCCCTGTACTTGTAGCTTTAAGATCAAAGATAAAGCCCAAAGGCGGCAACATAGACATCAGAGGTTTAAAGCAATGGGGGGATCTTACCTGTCTGAAGCAAGGTCCTAGAGCAACGCCCGAGGGTGTGCAGCAGCAGTGGGGAGGAAGTGGTGGCAGTCTTTGCTCCCCTGGGGAAGGGGAAATTTACCAGTGCTAGGGGGAACTAATGTCAGGTGCACTCATCAGTTACCAGGGAAACTGGAAGAGGAGCATGCTTCTCACTGCCTCTTTGATAAGCTCTCAAGGTGGGGATATTCTGGATGGAAAGATCAGAACAATCATCAGCTGGGGCAGGGATGAGGGAAAATATGTAGGAAGGTCAGTCTTGAGATGAGGGTGTGCATGAAGCAGACATTGGTGGAACAGGGGATGTACAGAGAGCAGGAGAACAGCCATCTTGGGTTGCCTGATCACACACCAGCCCAATATAGCATAATTTTATCAGAGTAGCTGTACATAAAGCAGAAAACTACAGAAATATCCAAAAATGACAGTGCTGAATAATTCCCAAGGCTCATTGTTACCTTTGTAACTTCTTGCTTCACTCAACCTAGCCATAATATAGCTGTTCAGTAGAGTTTTTTGCATAATTTAAAAACATAATTCCAGTTCTGGATTTAGTATTTCACTTGGAAGTGTGCATAAGCATAGTAGAAACAGTACAACCCACAATTTCATTCTCAACATTAGAAATTATGGAAACATAGTGAAGGATTTTGTGAAGTTGGTGTTTCAATTCTACATATACTCTTGAGGTATGATAAAATTTTTGAATCAATGAAATATCAAAATTGAATAAATTAAGGATATCCTGATAAAAATACAGATACACTCAGATACAAAAATGCAAACATAAAGAATTTCTCTAAGGAACTTAAAATGATTCACAGATGATTATCATTCGTGTTAATGAAGGGCAGACGATCTTCATTTTAGTTAATGGCTGTAATTTTCCACTCTACCAAATTTTTTACTGACCCCACTGCTATATAATTTAGGCTTAATTTGCCCTTTCCCTTTTTGCATCATCCTTCAAAGGGAGAGTCAGTGAATAATAAAAACACAAAATTGGACAACAGATCTAAAAAGGGCAAAAAAGAAATTCTGAATGGTTCATAACTTGTTTAATCAATAGATGACTACCCCATTTAATCTCATAATTCTCTTGTGAGCTAGAAGGGGAAGATGCAATTTGCTAATAAGGAAACAAGCGAAGAGAATATATTCACTATGCTAATTCCACATGATTTATCCAATGTCACCCTGAGCTAAGGCTTGGCATAGAATTGAGTGATTATTGAGATAATCCAAACAGGGCATTGGATTACTAAAGAAGCACATGGATCCCCGTCTCAGAAAATTTAAAAATAGGATTGTGCTCGTGTTGGCTTTATATGGAGATAATTTTGTCAAAGCATACAATCATTAACTGGGGAAAATAACTTCTTTTAAAATAGTATTAGGTATTTCAATTCCAATTAAAATTTTTGTTGTTTTTCCTTTAAAGTTGGGGCACTGTGTTGCGCTAGATAGATGCTGAAGGGCAGCAACTTGCAGATCTTACCTTCAAGGGACTTTAAATCTAGAGGGGAGTATAAAATGCATGCCAATAGTTATTAAATACTCACATGTAATATTAGTGCTTCAAGAGAGATAAAAAGAGGATGGAGTGATTATATACAGCTTGGGACCTGACTAGAGGTAGAGATATAGATGAAAAAAGACTGGGCATGAACTGATAATTATTCAATCTCCCAAATGGGTATGTGGAGGACCTTCATTACATTCTTTTATCTATTTTTATCTTATTTTTTTCATAATAAAAAGTGCTTCTTAAAATGGCTTCATGAATAAAGTAGCATTTGAGATAGACTGACCAAAAGGTACTATTTGGTAAAGAAGTTTGGGTAGAAATAGCAAGATCCTAAAATGTAGTTGGAAAAGCCCTGAGGTGTTTAGATTCATAACATACTGCTTAGCTAACACATAAGGTATATATTAGGGTATAGGAGAATGAGATAAAACTAAAATTATTTTTATTGTTGTTTCAATGACTCAATATTAAATTGTGACATTTAAAATTATTATAGCCATTAATAGTTATTGGTGACTTTAGCATGATTTGATTAAAACTTCTGATTAAGGGGGAAGTAAAGAGACCGAATCTAAATTTCAATTAGAAGGTTATTACAATGTTCAGGAGAGGCTACGCACCCCAGAGCATAGTGACAGCAGACATGGAACGGGAAGTCCAGGAAAGAGGAGCTGTAGAGGGAGAATATGAGAACAATGGATTGAATTGTGAGCTGGGAGACAGAGAACAGAGAAGGTCAAAGATAAATTTAAGATTGTGTTTCTGATCTGGGTGCACAGAACCCAGGATGGTAGTGTTGCTTAACCAAACTTGAGTGGGCTTGCCTGTGTGCAGTAACGCCAATCTACCAACACTGGGTGTGGTGAAGGGAGGTGCAGTATTTATTGTGGGGCACCAAGCAAGGGGTCCAGGCACCTAGTTCTTAAAAGGCCCAAACTCCCCAAAGCATTTCAGGAAAGATTTCTAGAGAGGGTAAGGTGGGGGGTGGGGGGTGCATAAGCTCATGGACATACTTCTGAGTGCTTGCTGGTGAGGTAAACAGGAGTCAACATCAACAATCTTTTGGTTCCAACAGGTCTGGGGTCTATGTGCTTCTGGGCAGCATACAGTGACCTTTTCCATCTGGTAGGGTTTCAGTAGCTACAAGATATGGCTCAGAATACTATCTGTAGTCCTTGAGAAGGAACTAAATGTCCTTGACCTTGTTTAATGGCTAAACCATTATTATTTTGTCTTGCTTTACTATTTCCTTTCTTTCTGCATTTTCTCACTTTTCTGATTAAGTTTACTCTTTGGAACTTGGGGAGGGCCTAGAAAACTAGTTTTTCTACAGACAAGAGACAGGCAGAGGACATGGTCGGGAATCTTTTCTGGGAAGGCCTCATAGGGTCCTGCTCAGTTAGTGATATCCAAATTAGTGAAGAAAACAAGGTGGGTTTTAGGCATCATAAGTCTCAAGGACTTAGGATAGAGGTGATCAAACAATACCTTCAAGGAGAGAGGAATGGCAGAGGAGAGGAACTTGGGACTTATTCATATGGAACTAAGCACTAAAGCACAAAATTGCCGATCAGGTGAGTGAGTCGAGACTAAAGACAAGAGAGCGGAGAACAAAATCTTGGGGAATTAAGGGTTTGATTTGACACAAGATGAAAAAAAAAAAAAAGATCTAAAGACAAAAGAGAACTCAGACGGTAATATTACTAATAACATTTTGTATTTACTCAAGATTAGCTAAGAAACAATGCCAAATTTAAATGGCTTAAAACAATAAAAATGTATTTCTCACTCAAGCAAGAGTTCAACATGGGGGAGGTCCCATTGTGGTTCAGCAGAAAGAAATCCCACTAGTATCCAGAAGGATGTGGGTTCAATCCTGGGCCTTGGTGGGTCTAGGATCCAGCGTTGCCTTGAGCTGTGGTGTAGGTTGCAGACACCACTCCAATCCCGTGTTGCTGTGGCTGTGGCTTAGGCTGGCAGCTGTAACTCTGATTCAACCCTCCTAGCCTTGGAACCTCCATATGCCACGGGTGCGACCCTGAAAAAAAATTGTTTTAATTTAAAAAAGAAGTTCAATATGGATATTTCTGTTTAGCAGTTCTTTTCTTAGCAGCAAAGCAGGGACTCAGGCTACTTTCTCTGTGGCTTTGCCCTCCTGTAGGTCCTTGAAGTCCCTGCCATTCAGTCAAAGGCAAGGAAAGCAAATAGAAAAATCATGATGGGAAGGTGTTATGGTCAGTCCTAAAAGTGATATATATCACTTATGCCCACATACCCTTAGCCAACATTCAGTTACACAACTACACTAAAATGCAAGAAACAGCTAGTCAAAAATTGTCACATCTTTTGTTTGTATCACAAAGTTTTTAGAGGACCATCTTATGCTTCACATATAGTACAGTTCCATGGAAGGCAATGAAGCAGAGTGGTTAAAAGTATGAACTCCAGAGTTAAAATCACTGGGATTTATTTCCTGGCTTCACTATGTGTACCACTGGTGTCATATAGGATAAATTAATTCACCTCTCTGTATCTCATCTGTAAAATGGTGATAATAACAAAATCTAACCTAAAGGATTGTTAGAAAGATTAAAGGAGTTTAATAAGTGTAAAGTATTTACATAGTGTCTAGCATTTGTCTGGCATGTACTAAGTTCTCAGTAAAGAGTAGCCATTATTATATTAGAACTATCACTTTAGGGCTATAGCAGTTTAATGGTGAAGTGGGCATTAAATAATAATGTGAAGATGGCCAACAAACACATGAAAAAATGCTCAACATCTCTGGTTATAAGAGAAATGCAAATCAAAACTACCATGAAATATCACCTCACACCAGTCAGAATGGCCATCATTAATAAATCCACAAATATGGATTTATTAATGGCCATCATTAATAAATCCACTTGTGTGCTGGAGGGGGTGTGGAGAAAAGGGAACCCTCCTACACTGTTGGTGGGAATGTAAACTGGTACAGCCACTATGGAGAACAGTTTGGAGATACCTTAGAAATCTATACATAGAACTTCCATATGACCCCGCAATCCCACTCTTGGGCATCTATCCGGACAAAACTCTACTTAAAAGAGACACGTGCACCCGCATGTTCATTGCAGCACCATTCACAATAGCCAAGACATGGAAACAACCCAAATGTCCATCGACAGAGGATTGGATTCGGAAGAGGTGGTATATATACACAATGGAATACTACTCAGCCATAAAAAGGAATGACATAATGCCATTTGCAGCAACATGGATGGAACTAGAGAATCTCATACTGAGTGAAATGAGCCAGAAAGACAAAGACAAATACCATATGATATCACTTATAACTGGAATCTAATATCCAGCACAAATGAACATCTCCTCAGAAAAGAAAATCATGGACTTGGAGAAAAGACTTGTGGCTGCCTGATGGGAGGGGGAGGGAGTGGGAGGGATCGGGAGCTTGGGCTTATCAGACACAACTTAGAATAGATTTACAAGGAGATCCTGCTGAATAGCATTGAGAACTTTGTCTGGATACTCATGTTGCAACAGAAGAAAGGCTAGGGGAAAAATGTAATTGTAATGTATACATGTAAGGATAACCTGACCCCCTTGCTGTACAGTGGGAAAAAAAAAAATACACCGCATGACTGTAAAGGAAAAAAAAAAAAATAATAATAATGTGAAACGTAGAGTGGTGGTAGCAGAGGCTAGAGAAGAAAATACCATCAATTTGTCCACTAAGCTATATGAATAATTGCAAAAAAAAAAATCTGCTTTTTTAAAAAATATTTGTTAGCACCAGCTAAATAGGAGGTTAAAAACAAAACAAAACATGGGATTCCCATCTCACAGTAATTTTCAGTTAATATGTTTAGAACTACAAAATAGGGCAAGAACTACAACCTCTGAGCAAGTCAGATGGCAGTCAAGTTAAATCCTAGAAGGTTCAGATGGGGCCTTATTCCAAAGGTCTCATATTGAGGTAAGTAAACCATGACTTGGAGAAAGAGTGCTTATTAATTTGAGATACACTTTCTATCCCTCCTTCTCTTAGGACAGAGGATCTGAGTCAGTTCATTTGGCCTGAGCAAGTACTTGACTGTCCTTTATGTATACATTGGTATAACCAACACTATTGCCTATGGGCGTTCATTTTTGGAAGGCTCTCTTCCCTTTCTAGCTTCTGTGCTCCCTCACCACCCCCATTAAATAATCTTTCCATTTTGCCACTTTTGTGGTTTCTTGGTATATGTTCAAATATCCTTTTTATAAAAAAAAAAATCTCTTTTAAAGTTAAATCTTTTGCTATGACATAATTTCAGATTCACATGCAGTGATAAGTAATAATTATAGACATCCAGTACATACTTTACTTGCCCAGTTTCCCCCAAGAGTAACATGATACTAGTACAATATAGTACAGTTTATAGCACAGCAGGATCACAACCAGAATATTGACATTAATACAGATAAGACACAAAACATTTCCATCACTACAAGGATCCCTCTTTTACTCATTTATAATCACACCCACTCCCTACCTACTCCTACTCTGTCATTGATTCCTAGCAATCAATAATCTATCCTCTATTTTTATCATTTTGTCATTTCAAGAATGTCATATAAATGAAACCATATAGTATGTAACCTTTTATCATTGGCTTTTTTTCACTCAGCATAATTCTCTGTTATTACTTCAGGTTGTTGAGTATATCAAAAGTTCACTCCTTCTTATTGGCTGAGTAGTGGTCCATGGTGTGGGTGTACTAATTTTGTCTTTTCATAGACGTACTAAAGGACATCTGGATTGTTTCCAGGTTTTGGCTACTACAAATGAAGCTACTATAAATATTCATGTGCAGGTTTTTGTGTGAATTTATGTTTTCATTTCTCTGGGATAAATGCCCAAGAGTACATTTGTTATGCTGGAAAATATTTGCATGTTTAGTTTCTTAAGACCACTATTAAACTGTCTTATTATTTTATTATTTTAAACTAACACTTATTAAACCATTTATTAAACTATTTTACAAAGTGGCTGCACCACTAATGTATATTTTTCATTTCTACCAGCAATGTATGAGTGATCTAGATTCTCCTCATTCTTATCAACATTTGATTGTATCACTCTTTTTTTTTAAGCCATTCTGATAGGTGTTTAGTGATAGCTCATCATGGGTTTGTTAGGTTTTGGGGTTTTTTTTTTTTTTTTTTGCATTTTCCTAATGGCTAATAAAGCTGTGCATCCTTTCATTTGTTTATCTACCATCTATATATCTTCTCTAGTGAAATGTCTCTTTGTGTCTTTTGCCATTTCCTGTGCTCTAACTGGATTCTCTGCTTTTTTACTGTTGACTTTTGAGAGGTCTTTTTATATTCTAGATACAGAATTATCTTTTATTAAAGATATCTTTTGTCAGATATGTAGTTTTAAATATTTTCTCCCACTTTGTAGCTTCTCTTATCCTCTTCACAGTCTTTTGCTGACCAAAATTTTTAAATTTTTATCAAAACAAGTTATCAGTTTTTTTCTTTTATGGACATGCTTTTGGTATCAAGTCTAAGAATTCTTTGCCTGGTCCTTGTGTCTCAGAGATTGTCCCTATGTTTTTGGAAAAGATTTATAGTTTACATATTGACTTTTGATTTTGTAATCCATTTTGAATTAATTTTTGTATAAGCTGTGATATGACTGTCTATATAGAGAAACCAAAAGAATTGACTAAAAAAAAAAAAAAAAAAGAAACCCTCCTGGAACTAATGTTATAGGAAGGTTTCAAGACACAAGATTAAGGAAAAAAAGTCAGTTACTCTTCTATATACCAGCAATGAACAAATGGGTTTTGAAATTTAAAGTACAATGCCATTTAAATTAGCATCTCCCAAAATGATATACTTAGAAATAAATCTAACAGGATATGAATGATAGCTATATGAGTAAAAGTATAGCACTCTGGTGAATGAAACAAAAGGACTAAGTAAGATATTTCTTATGGTGAGGTATTTCATGTTCATGGAAAGGGAGACAATATTGTCAAGATATCAGTTCTTCCCAACTTGATCTGTAAATCCAATGCTGTCCCAATCAAAATCCCAGCAAGCTATTTTGTGGATATTGACAAACTACTTCTAAAGTTTATATGGAGAGGCAAAAGACAGGATCAATAATATAATATTAAAGAAGAATAAAGTTGGAGGACTGACACTACCCAACTTTAAGATTTTCTATACAGTTACAGTAATCAAATTAGTGTGGTATTATCCAAATAATAGATAAATATATCAATGTAACAGAATAGAGAGCCCAGAGAAATAGACCTCATAAATACAGTCAACTTATCTTTGACAAATGAGCAAATACAATGGAGAAAATCTAGCATTTTCAACAAATAACAACTGATTATTCATGTGCAAAAAAAATAAAATAATCTGGACCCAGATCTCACAGCCTTCACAAAAATTAATTCCAAACAGATCACAAACATCAATGCAAATGTAAAACATGCTTTATGTTTTATGCTAAGCATGCTTTATGCTAAGTTCCTAGAAGGTAACATAGGAGAAAATCTAGAAAACACTAGGTTTGGTGATGACTTTTTAGATACAATGTGAAAAGCACAATCCATGAAAGAACTGATAAGCTTGACTAAAAATTTATGCTCTGCGCTAGACATTGTCAGAAGAATGAAAAGACAAGCCCCAGAATGGAGAAAAAATTTACAAAAGACATATCTGATAAAGGACCATTATCCCCAATATACAAAGAATTTTGTTTTTACTGTTCAATTTGGTTTTAATTATTTATTTTTTCTTCTGGTTTTATTGAGATATAATTGACATAGGGTGATATATAAATTTAAAGTGTACAGTATAATGATTTGACTTACATAACATTATGAAATAATTATCACAATAAGTTTAATGAACATCCCTCATCTCATATAAACACAACACTAAAGACTTAGAAAAAAATTTTTCCTTGTGTTGAGAGCTCTTAGGATTTATTCTCTTAACCATGTATAGTACACAGTAGTGTTAATTATATTTATCATGTTGTATATTACATTCCTATACTCGTTTATCATATAACTGGGCTGTTACACCTTTTGACTGCCTTCATCCAATTTCCACTCCTCTCACAGACCACTTCTGGAAACCACAAATCTGATCTCTTTTTCAATAACTTTGTGTTTTTGTTTGCTTCTGAAGTATAATTGACCCATAATACTATGTTAGTTACATTTATACAACATAGTGATTCAATATTTTATACATTTAAAAATTATTACCATGATAAATCTAGTTTGATATGGTACCACATTAAAGATACTGTATAGTTATACCTATATTTCCCATACTGTACATTTCATACCTATGACTAATTTATTTTGCAACTGGAAGTCTGCATCTCTCTTTTTTTTTTTTTAGGGCCACACCTGCACCATGTGGAAATTCCCAGGCTAGTGGTCTAATCGGAGCTGCCAGCTGTGGTGGCTGCCAGCTGTGGCTGCCAGCTGTGGCTGTGGTGTAGCTGCCAGCCTACACCACAGCCACATTAATGCCAGATTTGAGCCACATCTGCAACCTACACTACAGCTCACGGCAACGCTGGATACTTAACCCACTGGGTGAGGCCAGGGATTGAACCTATATCCTCAGGGATACTAGCTGGGTTCATTACTGCTGAACCAGGACTGGAACTCTGGAAGTCTGTACCTCTTAATCTCTCTCACCTATTTCTTTCCTCTCCCATCCCTCGCCCTTCTAGCAACCACCTGTTTGTTCTCTTTATCTATAATTCTTTTTCTGTTTTGTTATGTTTGTTCATTTGTCTTGTTTTTTAGATTCCACATATATGTGAATATGTAATATTTTCCTTTATATACAATAATATATATATCTTCTTTATCCATTCATCTATTGGTGGGGACTTAGGTTGCTGCAATATCTTGAAAGTAATATACTGCAGTAAATAATGCTTCAAAGAATACTGAGGTGCCTTTATCTTTTGTAATCAGTGTTTTTGTTTTCTTCAGAAAAAATACCCAGAAATGGACTTGCTGGATCATATGGTAGTTCTATTTTTAATTTTTGAGGAATCTCCATACTGTTTTCCATAGAGATTGTACCAATTTACATTACCACCAATAGTAAATAAGGGTTCCCTTTTCTTCACATCCTCACCAACACTTGTTATTTGTTCTTAGTGATAATAGCCATTTTCACAGGTGTAAGGTTACAACGCGGTTTTGATTTGCATTTCCCTGATAATTAGTCATGTTGAGCATCTTTTCATGTGTCTGTTGGCTATCTGCATATCTTCTTTGGAAAAATGTCTATTTAGATCCTCTGCCTAATTTTGAATTGGATTGCTTGAGATGTGTTTTTTTAATATTGAGTTTTATGAGTTCTTTGTATATTTTGGATATTAGCCCCTTATACAATGTTGTTTGAAATTACCTTCTCTCATTCATTAGGCTACCTTCTCATTTTGCTGATCGTTTCCTTCTTTGTGCAAAAGGTTTTCAGTATGATGCAGTCTCATTGTTTGATTTTGCTTTTGTATCCCTTGTCTAGAGACAGACCCAAAAAAATTCTGCTAAAATTAATGTCCAAGGGCATACTGCCTATGTTTTCTTCTAGAAATTTTATGGTTTAAGGTCTTATATTTAAGTCTAATCCATTTTGAATTTATTTTTTGTACATGGTATGAGAGCGTAACCCAGTTAGATTCTTTTACATGTACTTGTCTGATTGCTACACCATTTATAGAGACTGTCTTTTCCCCATTGTATACTCTTGCCTCCTTTGTAGTAGATTAATTACCCATATTTTAAATTGCTGATCTCTTAAGTTTGAACACATTTTAACAACCCTTCACATTTTACAGCCCCCCTCAACATTTAATGTCTTTGACGTCGTATTTTACAGCTTTTTCTTTGTGTATCCCTTAACTACTTATTGTGGACACACATGGTTTTACTCCTTTTGTCTTTTAATCTTCCTACTAGCTTTACAAGTGGTTGATCTACCACCTTTACTGCATATTTCCCTTTACCCATGAGATTTTTTCCTTTTATAATTTTCTTTTTTTGTTTTTTTTATTATAATAATTTTTATTTTTTCCGTTATAGATGGTTTACAGTGTTCTGTCAATTTTCTGCTGTACAGCAAGGTGACCCAGTTAAACATACATGTATACATTCTTTTTTCTCACATTATCAGGCTCCACCATAAGTGATTTAGACATAGCTCCCAGTGCTACACAGCAGGATCTCATTGCTTATCCATTCCAAATGCAATAGTCTGCATCTATTAACCCCAAATTCCCAATCTATCCCACTCCCTCCCCCTCTCCCTTGGTAACCACAAGTCTTTTCTCCGTGTCCAAGATTTTCTGTTCTGTGGAAAGGTTCATTTGTGCCATATAGTAGATTCCAGATATAAGTGATATCATATGGTAGTTGTCTTTCTCTTTCTGACTTACTTCACTCAGTATGAGGGTCTCTAGTTCCATCCATGTTGCTGCAAATGGCATTATTTTTGTCCTTTTTTATGGCAGAGTAGTATTCCATTGTGTATATATACCACTCTTCCTAATCCAATCATTTGTCAGTGGACATTTGGGTTGTTCCCATGTCTTGGCTATTGTGAATAGTGCTGCAAAGAACATGCGGGTGCGTGTGTCTTTTTCAAGGAAAGTTTTGTCTGGATATATGCCCAAGAGTGGGATTGCTGGATCATATGGTAGTTCTATGTACAGATTTCTAAGATACCTCCATACTGTTCTCCATAGTGGTTGTACCAATTTACATTCCCACCAACAGTGCAAGAGGGTTCCCTTTTCTCCACACCCTCTCCAGCGTTTGTTATTTGGGGACTTACTAATGATGGCCATTCTGACTGGTATGAGGTGGTATCTCGTGGTACTTTTGATTTGCATTTCTCTAATAATCAGGGATGTTGAGCATTTTTTCATGTGCTTCTTGGCCATCTGTATAACTTCTTTGGAGAAATGTCTATTTAGGTCTTTTCCCCATTTTTCCATTGGGTTGTTGGCTTTTTTGCTGTTGAGTTGCTTGTATATTCTAGAGATTAAGCCCTTGTCAGTTGCATCCTTTGAAACTATTTTCTCCCGTTTTCTAAGTTGTCTTTTTGTTTTCTTTTTGGTTTCCTTTGTTGTGCAAAAGCTTGTCAGTTTGACGAGGTCCCATTGGTTTATTTTTGCTTTTATTTCTGTTGCTAGGGAGACTGACCTGAGAAAACATCTGTATGGTTGATGTCAGAGAATGTTTTGCCTATGTTCTCTTCTAGGACTTGGATGGTGTCTTGTCTCACATTTAAGTCTTTAAGCCATTCTGAGTTTATTTTTGTGCATGGCGTGAGGGTGTGTTCCAGTGTCACTGATTTACATGCAGCTGTCCAGTTTCCCCAGCATTACTTGCTGAAAAGACTGTCTTTTTCCTATTTATAATCTTGCCTTCTTTGTCAAAGATGAACTGACCATAGGTGTCTGGGTTTATTTCTGGGTTCTCTATTCTGTTCCATTGGTCTGTATGTCTGTTTTTGTACCAGTACCACACTGTCTTGATGACTGTGGCTTTGTAATATTGCCTAATGTCTGGGAGAGATATGCCTCCTGCTTGGCTTATGTTCCTCAGGATTGCTTTGGCAATTCTGGGTCTTTTATGTTTCCGTATACATTTTTGAATTGATTGTTCTAGTCCTGTGAAAAATGTCCTGGGTAATTTGATAGGGGTTGCATTGAATCTGTAGATTGCTTTGGGTAGTATGGCCATTTTTATGATATTAATTCTTCCAACCCAGGAGTAAACAAAAGTCCAGGACCAGATGGCTTCACAGGCATTTATTTTATGCTTGAGTAACTTTTCTTTTTAGTTTTTGTAAATGTAACATTTGGTTTTGATTTGTGGTTGCCCTGTTTTTTAAGCACGTTAATCCCCTCCTGAATCTGCTTGCTTTAGCCTGATAGTCATATTGGCTTAAACACATTATTAAAATAAAAAAAAAGAATCAATATTTTTTTACTTTCCTTCCCCAAATTCTGTGATTTTGAAGTCTTTTTTTTTTAACATCTTCATGTTTAGATCTGTATGCTGGCTTATTTAAGTGATTGATTTCCAATTGTGGTTTTCTCCATCCTATTTCTTCTTACTTCTTTTTTTTTTTTATTTAGAGAAGCCCTTTCAGTATTTCTTTTAGAATGGTTTTAGTACAGCTGTTTTCTTTTAGCTTTTGTTTGTTGGAGAAATTCTTTATTTCCCCTTCTATTTTAAATGATATTCTTGCTGGATAGAGTATTCTAGGTTGCAACTTTTTTCCTTTCACAACTTTGTATCTTGCCACTCCCTTCTGGCCTGTAGTGTTTCTGTAGAGAAATCAGCTGATAGCCTAATGGGGTTCCCTTATAATTAATGCTTTGCTTTTCTCTTGCTGCCTTTAGAATCCTCTCTGTAGCTTTAGCTTTTGCCATTTTTTATTATAACATGTCTTGGTGTGGTCCTATCTGGGTCCAACTTGTTTGGGGCCCTCTGTGCTTCCTGTATCTTGATATCAGTTTCCTTTAGATTTGGAAAGTTTTCAGCCATAATTTTTTCAAATATATTTTCAATCCCTTATCTTTTACTTCTCCTTCTGGAATTCCTCATGCGTAAAGTGGCCCACTTTATATTATCATATAGATCTCTTATATTGCTTTCATGTTTTTTTGATTTGATTTTCTGCCTGCTGTGTTGATTGTGTGATTTCCATTATTCTGTCTTATAAGTTACTAATTTGATCCTCTGCATTATTCATTCTGCTTTTTATTGCCTTTAGCTCAGTTTGTATCTCTGCAAATGAATTTTCTAATTTTTCTATGTTCCTCCTTATATTTTCTAGTTCCTTTTTAAAGAAATCTGAATTACTTTTTATCTCCACTCTTAATTCATTGATGTTCAATCTTCATTTCTTCAGTATTTTCACTATCTCCATTTCTAGCTCAATGTCTATCAGACTGCAGACGTCTGTTTCATTGTTTGCTACTTCAGGTGAATTCTCCTGTTCCTTTAACTGGGAATGGTTTCTGAGCTTCTTCATCTTACTTATGTTTTTCTTTTTCTATGAGTTTAGGGAAGCCCAACTGTAGTCTTAGAAGCCTACTTCTATGCAAGAGCACCCCTTTGTATTTTGTGAGGGGTTACTACTTATTTTTGGTGTGGGAGTTTGAATATTTTCATTCTCTTTCTTTGGTGTGAATAGGTTGTTATTCCCAGGATGCTGAGTGTGTTTCCAGGGAGAAGGAGGCAATGGGTAGGGCTAGTAGTCAGTGCCTGATTGCTGGGCTCTTAACAGCAGCAAGGACCTGCAGGAAGGTGGTGCTGGCTACTCCTAGTTGCAGGGCCCTGGGAAGCAGTAATGAGCCTTATGCAGATAGACAAGTTGCCCAGAGCATTTGGCAGTGGCCACAGAGGATGTGTGAGTTCCCAGGGGAGTGAGAGCAAAATCAGGTAGGGTTCAATTGCAATGCCCTCCTCAGAGGTGAATGGAGCCACAAGTGTTGCCTATTCAGGGACCCCTGGTGGTAGCAGGCCACGCCCACCTCTAGAGTCAGCAGTAACTGCAGTGGTTTGCCCCCATCACCTGCAGACATTTCAAGAAGCACCCTGTCTCACTTAGCCCACACAGGATGTGCTGCATAGGTTGCTCCTAGCTGCAGGATCTTGGGAAATGACAGAGATCAAGCATGTGAGCACTGCCCAGAGTTGTTTGGCAGTGGCAGCAACAGGGCCATCATGCTCCCAGGTGTGCAAGAGCAACACCAGCTGTTATTCAGCCATAATGCCCTCATCTATGGACCCTTGAGGTGATTGGGACCACAAGTGGTGCATATTCACGGACCCCTAGTAGTGGTTGGCCACACCCACCTCTGGAGTCAGAGATAACTGCAGTTGGTTGCCCCCACTACCTGCAGACCACACAAGAAGGACCCCATCCCACTTAGCCCATGCAGAAGGTGCTGCACCACTGCTCTTAGTTGTAGGGAAAGGACAGCAATAAAGAGTCTAGTGCTGCCCAGAACCTTCGGCAGTGGCAGCTACAGGGCAGGTGTGTTCCCTGGAGGGTGAGAGCAACAATGTGTGGTGCTTGCTTGCAGTGCCATCTTTTTTTTTTTTTTCCCGCCAACCTCTGAGGTGAGTGGGGCCACAGATGAAGCCCACTCACATTGGTGGAAGGCCACACCTCCCTCTGGCCTCCAAGCAAGACTGCCATGGTCTGTCCCTGCTGCCTGTAGATCACACAAGAGGTACCATGTTGCTCTTAGCCCCGCACTGCCCTTAGCCCACACGAGAAGTTCCCAGCCACCCATAGCCTAAACAAGAAGCAAGTGGCTTCTCGCCACCCGGAGCCTGCACCAGAGGCTCCCCACCCTCTGAGAGCCAAGCATGCATGCTCGGGGGAGATTCCTATGGCAGTCTGCCCCTCCTCCTCTTGCCCTCCCCAACAATGGCGCCTTGCTTCTCTTCTACTCCCAATCCTTCTCCAAGGTTCGCTCTGCCATGGCATTCCACTCCCCAGCCCGTAGCACATGGCTCCCTGGTGGTGCACTGCTTCTTAGCCCCTCAGGCTGTCCCCACATAGCCAACCCTAGTCCTATCCCCATGACTGACCTTTGGAGCCTAAGTCTCAGAGCCCAGCCCCCACCCAAGCATTCAGGCTGTGATGTTTGTGGTGGTGGTTCAGATGATCTGTGTGGCTCTCACTCTATTTTGTCCTCAGTCCAGCTGCTGCATTTTTCTCAGCAACTTTGAGGTCCCTCTGTCTTGGCTGACCTCCTGGTTGGTTAGATGGCTTCCCAGGTTGTGGGTTTCTTTTCTCCTTCACAGCTTCCTCTCAGGAATGCTAGTCACATCCTGATCCCTATGGCAAGTTAAAAAGTCCTTCAAAAATAACTTAATTATTAAGTTATGGACTTAATAATAAATTACAAATGAACTAAGGTCAATTAATTGCTGTCTCCCCTCTCCTCACCTTCCCCTAAATCCCCATATGGTACCAGTTAATATCCTTAGAACAAAACCAAAGAAATAAGAAAACTGCTGAGTTAGCCTGTGTTCACCTGGGGGAGGGGAAGGGAGAGAAAGGAGGGAACTATCAACTTCTTTTTTTTTTTTTTGCTTTTTAGGGCCACACATGTGGCATATGGAGGTTCCCAGGCTAGGGGATGAATTGGAGCTGTAGCCACTGGCCTACGGCACAACCACAGATAGAGCATTCTTAGTTGTAGGTTTTTACTTTCATCACTTTAAATATATTGTTCCAATTTAAATATATTATTTAAATATATTGTCCCTTCTGGCTTGCATGGTTTCTACTGAAAAGTCAGCTCATAGCCTTATGGGAGTTCACTTGTACATAACTAGCTTGTACCTTACTGTTTTTAATATACCTTGTTTATCTTTAATTTTTACTATTTTATAACGTATGTTGGTGTGGACCTCTTTGTGTGGATTTTGTTTGGGACTTTGTGCTTCTTGGACCTGGATGACCTTTCACAAGTTGAAGAGACTTTCAGCCATTATGTCTTCAAATACATTCTCCGACCCTTTCTTTCCCTCTTCTCCTAGGACTCCTATGATGAGAATGTTACTAAGCTTGTTGTATCAGAGGTATTTTAAACTGTCGTGATTTTTTTAATTCTTTTTTTTTGTTCAGCTTTTTTGTTTGTTTTCTCTATCATCTAATCTACTGTTGGTTTTATCTAGTGTATTTTTATTTAAGTTATTGTATTCTTTAGCTCTATTTGGTTTTTCTGAATACTTTCTAATTCTTTGTTGCAAATGTCTAACTATCCTTCTCCTCCTGAGTTCTTTGAGCATCTTTTTGATTATTACATTGAATTCTTTATCAGGTAGAATCAACTTATCTCCACTTCACTTAGTTCTTCTTCTGGGGTTTTATCTTTTGCCTTCATTTGGAACATATTCTTCTGCCACCTTATTTTGCCTAAGTTTCTGGGGTTTTTTGCCACTATGTATTTGTAGATTGATTGTGTTTCCCAATCTTGGAGAAATGGCCTTATATAGGAGAAACCCTATGTGGTCCAGAAGTATATATGCCCTAGGAATACTCTTTATGTGGGCTACTTAGACCCTGCTGTTATGGTGGGCTGATTTATGTGGGCATACTGGTAGGTATGGCTAGCCCCTGATTCAGTTGGTTGTCAGGTCTCACCTAGCATGAAGGCTGCCAGTCACTGGCAGATAGAATTTGGTCCTGCCACCTGGCTGCACAGCCCATAGAGTCCTAGTACTGGCTCTGGCTTACTGATGGACAGGACTGGATCAAAGGTAGCTGCTGCAGAACCCTGGGGGTCCCAGAGCTAGTGGTGACCCACTGGTGTGTGGAGCTGGGTCCTGTGATGGCTGACTACAAGGCAAGTGGTCCTAGAACTAGTGCTGTCCTGCTGATGGGTGGATCTGTTCCTGACATGACAGAATGTGGTATCTGGGATATTCAAGAGATGGTATTAGTCTACTGGTGGGTGGGGCTGGATCCTGGCACAGCTGGCTATGGGACCCAAAGTGCTGGTGTTAGCCCACTGGTGGGAAAGGCTAGGGCCCAGGGGAATCCAGAGCTGGTACCAGCATGGTGGGTTGGTGGGCTAAGTCCTGAGACCTCTGGTGGGTATGGCCAGGCCCCAGAGGGGCTGGGGACCAGGGGGTCCTAAGACAGCTAGTTCCTATGGGGTGGAGCTATGTCCCTTCCTGGCTAGCTGCTTAGCCTGGAGTGTCCCAGGGCTGGTGCCAATCAGCTGATAGGTGGGGTCAGGTCTCAGTGCTAAAAAGCTAGAGAGAGAATTCCAAAATGGTGCTTTCCAGGACCAGTATTCTCAGGGTAAAATGAGCTCCCCAAAATGGCTGCTGCAAGCATCTGTCTCCTGGTAGGTCCCTGTTGCCTCTTCCTCTCTGGGAGGCTTTTCAAAGTCACTTAGTGGGTCTGACTCAGGCTCCTTTCAAATTAGTGCTTTTGTCCAAGGTTTTGGAGCATGAGATTTTTGTTTGTGCCTTTTAAGAGTAAGGTCTTTATTTCCCACAGCCCTCTGGTTCTACAAAAAGTAAGCCCCATTTGCCTTAAAAGCCAAACATTCTGGAAGCTTATCTTGCTAATGTAGGACCCCTGGGCTGAGGATACTGATGTAGGGTTTGAACCCCCAATTCCTTGGGGAGATCCTCTCCAATTTTAATTAACCTCCCTTTTGTAGGTCATCTACCTGGAGTTATGGGTCTTGGCTATATTGTGTCTCTGTCCCTCCTACTCATCTCACTGTGGTTCTTTCTTTATGTCTTTTTTTTTTTTTTTGTCTTTTGTCTTTTGTCTTTTTGTTGTTGTTGCTGTTGTTGCTATTTCTTGGGCTGCTCCCGCGGCATATGGAGGTTCCCAGGCTAGGGGTCGAATCAGAGCTGTAGCCACAGGCCTATGCCAGAGCCACAGCAACGCGGGATCCGAGCCGCGTCTGCACCCTTCACCACAGCTCACGGCAATGCCGGATCGTTAACCCACTGAGCAAGGGCAGGGACCGAACCCTCAACTTCATGGTTCCTAGTCGGATTCGTTAACCACTGTGTCACGACGGGAACTCCTTTTTTTTTTTTTGTCTTTTGTCTTTTGTCTTTTTTGTTGTTGTTGTTGTTTCTTTATGTCTTTAGTTGTAGAAGACATTTTCTGCTACTCTTCAGTTTGTTCTCACAGAATTGGTCTGTAAATAGCTATGAGTTTGGTGTGTCTGTGGGAGAAGGTAAGCTTAGGGCCTTCCTACTCTGCCATCTTGGCCACTCCTGCCTACAAAGAACTCTAAAAATAAGAAAACAAACAATTTGACTAACAGATATTTCACCAAAAAAGAAGTATCGATAGAAAATAAACATAGGAAAAGATGCTCAACATCATATGTCATCAGGGAAATTCAAATTAAAACAACAAAGAATTATCACTACATACCTATTAGAATGTTCAAAATCCAAAACACTGATACCACCAAATGCTGGTGAGAATGTGGTGCAATAAGAATCTCATTCATTTCTGGTGGGAATGCAAAATGGTTCAGCTACTTGGGAAGACAGTTTCTCAGTTTATTACAAAACTAAACATATTCTTTACCATATGATCAACTGTGCTCCTTGGTATTTACCCAAAAGAGTGAAAAACTCATTTTCACACAAAAGCATGCCCATGTATGTTTACAGCAGATCTATTCCTAACTGGGAAAAATTAGGTTCAACCAAGATATCTTTCTGTAGGGGAGTGGATAAACAAACTGTGGTTGGTACCTCCAGACAGTGGAATATTATTCAGCACTACAAAGAAATAATCTGTCACGCATGAAAAGACATAAAGGAACCTTAAATGCATACTAGTAAATGAAAGAAACCATTCTAAAAAGGCTACATTCTATATGGTTCCAATTATATGACATTTTGGAAAATGAAAACTATGGAAATAGTAAAAATAAAAATCAGTGTTTGCTAGAGGTTGGGTGGGCAGGTAAGGAGAGATAAAGAGGTGGAGCACAGAGTATTTTTAGGGCAGCAAAAATACTCTGTATGATACTATAATGGTGATACATGTCATGATACATTTGTCCAAATCTGCAGAATGTAAAATACCAAGAGTGAATCCTAATGATAATGTGTATCAATGTAGGTTCACCTGATGTAACAAGTAAAACACTCTAGTGGAGTTTGCTAATAATGGGGGAGCCTATGCATGTGTGGGGACAGGGAGTATATGGGAAACTTTTGAATCTTGCATTCAATTTTTCTATGAACTTAGAACTGCTCTAAAAAGAAAGCCTAGTAAAAATAAGTTTATCAGACAATTAACTTTAACAATATTACAACAAACTATGTAGTGTGCTGTATTATTTTTGTAATTTACAATGGAAAAAATACTGATTCTATCTCCATCTGCTCTCTAGTCTACTGGTTCTAGGTCAAATTTCTGATTCTTCTACTTTATTCCTACTATTCTATATCCTACACTAGGTAGTCTGTGAATAGTCACTACCTTGTGTATGAACTCATACTTAAAATAGAGAAATCTATGTCTTTTGTAATTACTCAAAATTCAGATAATATCTGAATATTAAGCACTGTCTTTCTCAAAAGTATTTCTAAGAACTTTTTCTGGCCTTTCATCGTTCTCTACCTTCTCTTGAAAATACAAATATAGAAATGTGATGTGTCAATAGCATAGAAGCCAGGGACATTTGTTGAGGATGTGCCAGATACCTAGAAGGAAATTTCATTTTCTAAAACATGGGTACAGGATATTATAGTGCAGGAACAGGCTCCGGGTGAAAAATAGTGGAAGATTTCAATCTAGCCACCTATGGTGTGTTTCCCTACCTTAAAGATAAGAGGCCCAAATCAACCATAGCAAAGCAAGCTACCTTCACACTGGACAGAAGGTGCTGTCTAGAGAGGACAGTCCCAGCTGCAACCTCCTCACTCTCCAGTTCTCCCCACACCCATTCCAAAAGTTTCACTTCTCTACTTAACTTGACAGGAACTTCAAAAGAAGAGCTGGGAGGGCTCAGAAGTTTAAATTGAGGGTCAACTTAGATCTGGATATGTAAAAGTGGTTAACCAGGAAGAGCTATGGCCAGAGAATAACTCATTATGGCCTCATATTATCCAAGTACAAACCACATTTGTCAAAGTTAGATACTCAGGCAGGAATATCAAGGTATTTTGTTGACCAGCAGATCTATATTAGTAAAGAGACTTTTTTTTTTTTTTTTGGTCTTTTCAGGGCTGCACCTGTGGTACATGGAGGTTCCCAGGCTAGGGGTTGAATCCCAGCTACAGCTGCCAGCCTGTGCCACAGCCACAGCCATAGCAATGCCATATCCAAGCTGCATCTGCAACCTACACAGCTTACAGCAATACCGGATCCTTAATCCACTGAGTGAGGTCAGAGATTGAACCTGTGTCCTCATGGATACTAACCGCATTCGTTTCCACTGAGCCACAACAGGAACTCCCAAAGAGAGTTTAAATACCCAGAAAGTTGGATACAAATAATACATATCAGCCAGCCCTGCAACTTAACATCTAAGACAGTGGATCCAAGAACAACCAGACAAACAGTGAGAAGACTGAAATAGACTGACTTTTCCTAATATTTAAACGTATTGGGGGTGGGGGGGAACGAGACCTATGAAAATTTTCTGCAGTGTCAATTTCAAATATCAATTTTAAGATATAAATAAACAGCAGAAATGTCTTACTGAAGACATTTTTGAAAGCTTTTCAGTGTATCCCCCAAATCCAGGAAAATTTATATTCTGTGAGTCAGGAAATAAAAGATGAAACATCAGACTGGGACAAAAGGGAAGTTGTCTGGGAACAAGGTGAAAGACTAGAAAGAAACAACAACAAAAAAATGCATCTTCAGAATTTAAGATATTTTTGGAAACAATAAACTGCGTCGTGGCGCAGGGGTTAACGAATCCGACTAGGAACCATGAGGTTGCGGGTTCGGTCCCTGCCCTTGCTCAGTGGGTTAACGATCCGGCGTTGCCGTGAGCTGTGGTGAAGGGTGCAGACGCGGCTCGGATCCTGCGTTGCTGTGGCTCTGGCGTAGGCCTGTGGCTACAGCTCTGATTCGACCCCTAGCCTGGGAACCTCCATATGCCGCGGGAGCGGCCCAAGAAATAGCAACAACAACAACAATAACAACAAAAGACAAAAAATAAAATAAAATAAAAAAAATAAACTGCAGATACACAAAAATGTTCTGGCAATAAGGAAGATACACTAGGGTAACTCTGCCATAATAAAAAGAGGAAGAATTAAATTATGAAAGAGAAGATCATAGAAACAATGCATAGCACAAATCAAAGAGAAGTGATACTTCAGACCTAAGAAGAAAAATTTCTGGTCTGACAAGTCTAGGAGGCTCATCTTAATGAAAAGATCACTATGAAAAGATGGTTCTATTTAAATTTACTCCCATGAGGTTAGGATCCTAGAGGCACATCAGGAAAAATAAATCAGATTTCCTATCCTAGAATAAGAGTGGAGCTTGCCTTAGACATCTTATAGTAAACAAAATAAACATCTCATAATAAACTAGAAGAAAACAGAGCAATATCTAAAGTTTTGAGGGGAAAAGAGATCACAACTCAACCATTCCATACAGAAACAAATTTGTGTGTGAAGACTGCAGAAATATATCTCAGCTATGAAAAAACTTAGAATATATGCCATTCATCTGTTCTCCTTAAATAAACTTTAAAACATACTTCAGCTAAATGAGAAACAAAGCAAATATAAAACTTAATAATGTTATGGAAGGATTAGTTGTAAATACTGAAGATGACAAAATTTAGAATTAAATTAATAAAAAGATTTTTAAAGTGATTTTGAAACAGGAAGCAAAGATAATTTTGCTTAGATCTATTAATAAAATGATAAAAATGGATACTATCAAAATCACTAGAATAAGTAGGTAAATTTTAGTTTTCATATGACAAAATTAAAAATCAATAGAAATATCAAAGAAGCATGAAAACAAAAATGACATGTTAATATGAACAAAGCTGTCAGCTATGAAAGTAAAAATCAATAGGTTTTTCTCACATTAACCTCCATCATGTGAGAAAAAGAATATATATAATTCTTCATATACATATACATATGGCTGAGTCACTCTGCTGTACAGCAGAAACTGACAGAACACTGTAAATCAACTACAATAGAAAAAATAAAATCTTACCAAAAAAAATCAATGGGTTAAATTTTTCAATTAAAATACATAAATATTCTCACATTGAGTCAAAATACAAAGGCAGTTATGTGCTCTTTACAAGGAGTCACACTGCCAAACAAAATAAGGATATTTTAAGGTAAAATGAAACTATATCAAAGTAAAAAAAAAAAAAAAAAAAGGACCAAAAAAAAAGCAGATATGCTGAGCAGAGTAGAATTCAAGGCAAGAAAGAGCACTAAAGGGGGTAAAGATGGATTATTATATTTTTATAAAGTATAACTATAATAGATGTAAGTGATTGTATAACATTTATCAAAATGTGTAAATAACTACAATAACAATTCTATTAGTATTTGATATGTTGAGTTGGTAAAACATTAAGTTTATGTGGTATCTGAACAGCATAATTTTTCATTGTTACATATATATGTATATATTTAACTTTGTACCCCATGAATATAGGAGAAATATTTTTCAAGAATTCATGGAAATTTAATAAATACAAAAATAAACAAATGGGACCTAATTAAACTAAAGAGCTTCTGCACAGCAAAGGAAACCATAAAAAGAATGAAAAGATAACCCACAGAATGAGAGAAAATCTTTGCAAATGGGATTAATGTCCAAAATATACAAACATCTCATGCAGCTTCATATCATAAAAACAACCCAATCAAAAATGGTCAGAAATTTTCAATAGATATTTATCCAAAGAAGACAAACGGATGGCAAAAAAAG